>NW_026968592.1:0-83326 GCF_028390025.1 Pseudophryne corroboree
ATATGGAGCAGCCTCTCAGCATGTGGTATATATGGAGCAGTCTCTCAGCATGTGGTATATATGGAGCAGCAGCCTCTCAGCATGTGGTATATACGGAGCAGCCTCTCAGCATGTGGTATATATGGAGCAGCCTCTCAGCATGTGGTATATACGGAGCAGCCTCTCAGCATGTGGTATATATGGAGCAGCCTCTCAGCATGTGGTATATACGGAGCAGCCTCTCAGCATGTGGTATATATGGAGCAGCCTCTCAGCATGTGGTATATATGGAGCAGCCTCTCAGCATGTGGTATATATGGAGCAGTCTCTCAGCATGTGGTATATATGGAGCAGCAGCCTCTCAGCATGTGGTATATATGGAGCAGCCTCTCAGCATGTGGTATATATGGAGCAGCCTCTCAGCATGTGGTATATACGGAGCAGCCTCTCAGCATGTGGTATATATGGAGCAGCCTCTCAGCATGTGGTATATACGGAGCAGCCTCTCAGCATGTGGTATATATGGAGCAGCCTCTCAGCATGTGGTATATATGGAGCAGCCTCTCAGCATGTGGTATATATGGAGCAGCCTCTCAGCATGTGGTATATATGGAGCAGCCTCTCAGCATGTGGTATATATGGAGCAGCAGCCTCTCAGCATGTGGTATATATGGAGCAGCCTCTCAGCATGTGGTATATATGGAGCAGCCTCTCAGCATGTGGTATATATGGAGCAGCCTCTCAGCATGTGGTATATATGGAGCAGCCTCTCAGCATGTGGTATATATGGAGCAGCCTCTCAGCATGTGGTATATATGGAGCAGCAGCCTCTCAGCATGTGGTATATATGGAGCAGCAGCCTCTCAGCATGTGGTATATATGGAGCAGCAGCCTCTCAGCATGTGGTATATATGGAGCAGCAGCCTCTCAGCATGTGGTATATATGGAGCAGCCTCTCAGCATGTGGTATATATGGAGCAGCCTCTCAGCATGTGGTATATAAGGAGCAGCCTCTCAGCATGTGGTATATATGGGAGCAGCCTCTCAGCATGTGGTATATATGGAGCAGCCTCTCAGCATGTGGTATATATGGAGCAGCCTCTCAGCATGTGGTATATATGGAGCAGCCTCTCAGCATGTGGTATATACGGAGCAGCCTCTCAGCATGTGGTATATATGGAGCAGCCTCTCAGCATGTGGTATATATGGAGCAGCCTCTCAGCATGTGGTATATATGGAGCAGCAGCCTCTCAGCATGTGGTATATATGGAGCAGCAGCCTCTCAGCATGTGGTATATATGGAGCAGCAGCCTCTCAGCATGTGGTATATATGGAGCAGCAGCCTCTCAGCATGTGGTATATATGGAGCAGCCTCTCAGCATGTGGTATATATGGAGCAGCAGCCTCTCAGCATGTGGTATATATGGAGCAGCCTCTCAGCATGTGGTATATATGGAGCAGCAGCCTCTCAGCATGTGGTATATATGGAGCAGCCTCTCAGCATGTGGTATATATGGAGCAGCAGCCTCTCAGCATGTGGTATATATGGAGCAGCAGCCTCTCAGCATGTGGTATATACGGAGCAGCCTCTCAGCATGTGGTATATATGGAGCAGCCTCTCAGCATGTGGTATATATGGAGCAGCCTCTCAGCATGTGGTATATATGGAGCAGCCTCTCAGCATGTGGTATATACGGAGCAGCCTCTCAGCATGTGGTATATATGGAGCAGCCTCTCAGCATGTGGTATATACGGAGCAGCCTCTCAGCATGTGGTATATATGGAGCAGCCTCTCAGCATGTGGTATATAAGGAGCAGCCTCTCAGCATGTGGTATATATGGAGCAGCAGCCTCTCAGCATGTGGTATATATGGAGCAGCAGCCTCTCAGCATGTGGTATATATGGAGCAGCAGCCTCTCAGCATGTGGTATATATGGAGCAGCAGCCTCTCAGCATGTGGTATATATGGAGCAGCAGCCTCTCAGCATGTGGTATATATGGAGCAGCAGCCTCTCAGCATGTGGTATATATGGAGCAGCAGCCTCTCAGCATGTGGTATATATGGAGCAGCCTCTCAGCATGTGGTATATATGGAGCAGCAGCCTCTCAGCATGTGGTATATATGGAGCAGCCTCTCAGCATGTGGTATATATGGAGCAGCAGCCTCTCAGCATGTGGTATATATGGAGCAGCAGCCTCTCAGCATGTGGTATATATGGAGCAGCAGCCTCTCAGCATGTGGTATATATGGAGCAGCAGCCTCTCAGCATGTGGTATATATGGAGCAGCAGCCTCTCAGCATGTGGTATATATGGAGCAGCCTCTCAGCATGTGGTATATATGGAGCAGCAGCCTCTCAGCATGTGGTATATACGGAGCAGTCTCTCAGCATGTGGTATATATGGAGCAGCCTCTCAGCATGTGGTATATACGGAGCAGCCTCTCAGCATGTGGTATATATGGAGCAGCAGCCTCTCAGCATGTGGTATATATGGAGCAGCAGCCTCTCAGCATGTGGTATATATGGAGCAGCCTCTCAGCATGTGGTATATATGGAGCAGCAGCCTCTCAGCATGTGGTATATATGGAGCAGCTGCCTCTCAGCATGTGGTATATATGGAGCAGCCTCTCAGCATGTGGTATATATGGAGCAGCCTCTCAGCATGTGGTATATATGGAGCAGCAGCCTCTCATGTGGTATATATGGAGCAGCAGCCTCTCAGCATGTGGTATATATGGAGCAGTCTCTCAGCATGTGGTATATATGGAGCAGCAGCCTCTCAGCATGTGGTATATATGGAGCAGTCTCTCAGCATGTGGTATATATGGAGCAGCAGCCTCTCAGCCATGTGGTATATATGGAGCAGCAGTCTCTCAGCATGTGGTATATACGGAGCAGCCTCTCAGCATGTGGTATATACGGAGCAGCCTCTCAGCATGTGGTATATATGAGCAGCCTCTCAGCATGTGGTATATACGGAGCAGCCTCTCAGCATGTGGTAATATGGAGCAGCCTCTCAGCATGTGGTATATATGGAGCAGGCCTCTCAGCATGTGGTATATTGAGCAGCGGCAGCTCTCAGCATGTGGTATATATGGAGCAGCAGCCTCTCAGCATGTGGTATATATGGAGCAGCAGCCTCTCAGCATATGGTATATATGGAGCAGCAGCCTCTCAGCATGTGGTATATATGGAGCAGCAGCCTCTCAGCATGTGGTATATATGGAGCAGCCTCTCAGCATGTGGTATATATGGAGCAGCCTCTCAGCATGTGGTATATATGGAGCAGCCTCTCAGCATGTGGTATATACGGAGCAGCCTCTCAGCATGTGGTATATATGGAGCAGCAGCCTCTCAGCATGTGGTATATATGGAGCAGCAGCCTCTCAGCGTGTGGTATATATGGAGCAGCAGCCTCTCAGCATGTGGTATATATGGAGCAGCCTCTCAGCATGTGGTATATATGGAGCAGCCTCTCAGCATGTGGTATATATGGAGCAGCAGCCTCTCTGCATGTGGTATATATGGAGCAGTCTCTCAGCATGTGGTATATATGGAGCAGCAGCCTCTCAGCATGTGGGTATATACGGAGCAGCCTCTCAGCATGTGGTATATATGGAGCAGCCTCTCAGCATGTGGTATATATGGAGCAGCCTCTCAGCATGTGGTATATACGGAGCAGCCTCTCAGCATGTGGTATATATGGAGCAGCAGCCTCTCAGCATGTGGTATATATGGAGCAGCAGCCTCTCAGCATGTGGTATATATGGAGCAGCAGCCTCTCAGCATGTGGTATATATGGAGCAGCAGCCTCTCAGCATGTGGTATATATGGAGCAGCCTCTCAGCATGTGGTATATATGGAGCAGCCTCTCAGCATGTGGTATATATGGAGCAGCAGCCTCTCTGCATGTGGTATATATGGAGCAGTCTCTCAGCATGTGGTATATATGGAGCAGCAGCCTCTCAGCATGTGGTATATACGGAGCAGCCTCTCAGCATGTGGTATATATGGAGCAGCCTCTCAGCATGTGGTATATATGGAGCAGCCTCTCAGCATGTGGTATATACGGAGCAGCCTCTCAGCATGTGGTATATATGGAGCAGCCTCTCAGCATGTGGTATATATGGAGCAGCCTCTCAGCATGTGGTATATATGGAGCAGTCTCTCAGCATGTGGTATATATGGAGCAGCAGCCTATCAGCATGTGGTATATACGGAGCAGCCTCTCAGCATGTGGTATATATGGAGCAGCCTCTCAGCATGTGGTATATACGGAGCAGCCTCTCAGCATGTGGTATATATGGAGCAGCCTCTCAGCATGTGGTATATACGGAGCAGCCTCTCAGCATGTGGTATATATGGAGCAGCCTCTCAGCATGTGGTATATATGGAGCAGCCTCTCAGCATGTGGTATATACGGAGCAGCCTCTCAGCATGTGGTATATATGGAGCAGCCTCTCAGCATGTGGTATATACGGAGCAGCCTCTCAGCATGTGGTATATATGGAGCAGCCTCTCAGCATGTGGTATATATGGAGCAGTCTCTCAGCATGTGGTATATATGGAGCAGCAGCCTCTCAGCATGTGGTATATACGGAGCAGCCTCTCAGCATGTGGTATATATGGAGCAGCCTCTCAGCATGTGGTATATACGGAGCAGCCTCTCAGCATGTGGTATATATGGAGCAGCCTCTCAGCATGTGGTATATACGGAGCAGCCTCTCAGCATGTGGTATATATGGAGCAGCCTCTCAGCATGTGGTATATATGGAGCAGCCTCTCAGCATGTGGTATATATGGAGCAGTCTCTCAGCATGTGGTATATATGGTGCAGCAGCCTCTCAGCATGTGGTATATACGGAGCAGCCTCTCAGCATGTGGTATATATGGAGCAGCCTCTCAGCATGTGGTATATACGGAGCAGCCTCTCAGCATGTGGTATATATGGAGCAGCCTCTCAGCATGTGGTATATACGGAGCAGCCTCTCAGCATGTGGTATATATGGAGCAGCCTCTCAGCATGTGGTATATATGGAGCAGCCTTTCAGCATGTGGTATATATGGAGCAGTCTCTCAGCATGTGGTATATATGGAGCAGCAGCCTCTCAGCATGTGGTATATATGGAGCAGCAGCCTCTCAGCATGTGGTATATACGGAGCAGCCTCTCAGCATGTGGTATATATGGAGCAGCCTCTCAGCATGTGGTATATATGGAGCAGTCTCTCAGCATGTGGTATATACGGAGCAGCCTCTCAGCATGTGGTATATATGGAGCAGCCTCTCAGCATGTGGTATATATGGAGCAGCAGCCTCTCAGCATGTGGTATATAAGGAGCAGCAGCCTCTCAGCATGTGGTATATATGGAGCAGCAGCCTCTCAGCATGTGGTATATATGGAGCAGCAGCCTCTCAGCATGTGGTATATATGGAGCAGCCTCTCAGCATGTGGTATATATGGAGCAGTCTCTCAGCATGTGGTATATACGGAGCAGCCTCTCAGCATGTGGTATATATGGAGCAGCAGCCTCTCAGCATGTGGTATATATGGAGCAGTCTCTCAGCATGTGGTATATACGGAGCAGCCTCTCAGCATGTGGTATATACGGAGCAGTCTCTCAGCATGTGGTATATACGGAGCAGCCTCTCAGCATGTGGTATATATGGAGCAGCCTCTCAGCATGTGGTATATACGGAGCAGCCTCTCAGCATGTGGTATATATGGAGCAGCAGCCTCTCAGCATGTGGTATATATGGAGCAGCAGCCTCTCAGCATGTGGTATATATGGAGCAGCAGCCTCTCAGCATGTGGTATATATGGAGCAGCAGCCTCTCAGCATGTGGTATATATGGAGCAGCCTCTCAGCATGTGGTATATATGGAGCAGCAGCCTCTCAGCATGTGGTATATATGGAGCAGCAGCCTCTCAGCATGTGGTATATATGGAGCAGCAGCCTCTCAGCATGTGGTATATATGGAGCAGCCTCTCAGCATGTGGTATATATGGAGCAGCAGCCTCTCAGCATGTGGTATATATGGAGCAGCAGCCTCTCAGCATGTGGTATATACGGAGCAGCCTCTCAGCATGTGGTATATATGGAGCAGCCTCTCAGCATGTGGTATATATATGGAGCAGCCTCTCCGCATGTGGTATATACGGAGCAGTCTCTCAGCATGTGGTATATACGGAGCAGCCTCTCAGCATGTGGTATATACGGAGCAGTCTCTCAGCATGTGGTATATACGGAGCAGCCTCTCAGCATGTGGTATATATGGAGCAGCCTCTCAGCATGTGGTATATACGGAGCATCCTCTCAGCATGTGGTATATATGGAGCAGCAGCCTCTCAGCATGTGGTATATATGGAGCAGCAGCCTCTCAGCATGTGGTATATATGGAGCAGCAGCCTCTCAGCATGTGGTATATATGGAGCAGCAGCTTCTCAGCATGTGGTATATATGGAGCAGCAGCCTCTCAGCATGTGGTATATATGGAGCAGCAGCCTCTCAGCATGTGGTATATATGGAGCAGCAGCCTCTCAGCATGTGGTATATATGGAGCAGCCTCTCAGCATGTGGTATATATGGAGCAGCAGCCTCTCAGCATGTGGTATATATGGAGCAGCCTCTCAGCATGTGGTATATATGGAGCAGCAGCTTCTCAGCATGTGGTATATATGGAGCAGCAGCCTCTCAGCATGTGGTATATATGGAGCAGCAGCCTCTCAGCATGTGGTATATATGGAGCAGCAGCCTCTCAGCATATGGTATATATGGAGCAGCAGCCTCTCAGCATGTGGTATATATGGAGCAGCCTCTCAGCATGTGGTATATATGGAGCAGCAGCCTCTCAGCATGTGGTATATACGGAGCAGTCTCTCAGCATGTGGTATATATGGAGCAGCCTCTCAGCATGTGGTATATACGGAGCAGCCTCTCAGCATGTGGTATATATGGAGCAGCAGCCTCTCAGCATGTGGTATATATGGAGCAGCAGCCTCTCAGCATGTGGTATATATGGAGCAGCCTCTCAGCATGTGGTATATATGTAGCAGCAGCCTCTCAGCATGTGGTATATATGGAGCAGCAGCCTCTCAGCATGTGGTATATATGGAGCAGCTGCCTCTCAGCATGTGGCATATATGGAGCAGCCTCTCAGCATGTGGTATATATGGAGCAGCCTCTCAGCATGTGGTATATATGGAGCAGCAGCCTCTCAGCATGTGGTATATATGGAGCAGTCTCTCAGCATGTGGTATATATGGAGCAGCAGCCTCTCAGCATGTGGTATATATGGAGCAGTCTCTCAGCATGTGGTATATATGGAGCAGCAGCTTCTCAGCATGTGGTATATATGGAGCAGTCTCTCAGCATGTGGTATATATGGAGCAGCAGCCTCTCAGCATGTGGTATATATGGAGCAGTCTCTCAGCATGTGGTATATATGGAGCAGCAGCCTCTCAGCATGTGGTATATATGGAGCAGCAGCCTCTCAGCATGTGGTATATATGGAGCAGCAGTCTCTCAGCATGTGGTATATATGGAGCAGCAGTCTCTCAGCATGTGGTATATATGGAGCAGCCTCTCAGCATGTGGTATATACGGAGCAGCCTCTCAGCATGTGGTATATATGGAGCAGCCTCTCAGCATGTGGTATATATGTAGCAGCAGCCTCTCAGCATGTGGTATATATGGAGCAGCCTCTCAGCATGTGGTATATATGGAGCAGCAGCCTCTCAGCATGTGGTATATATGGAGCAGCCTCTCAGCATGTGGTATATATGGAGCAGCAGCCTCTCAGCATGTGGTATATACGGAGCAGTCTCTCAGCATGTGGTATATATGGAGCAGCCTCTCAGCATGTGGTATATACGGAGCAGCCTCTCAGCATGTGGTATATATGGAGCAGCAGCCTCTCAGCATGTGGTATATATGGAGCAGCAGCCTCTCAGCATGTGGTATATATGGAGCAGTAGCCTCTCAGCATGTGGTATATATGGAGCAGTAGCCTCTCAGCATGTGGTATATATGGAGCAGCTGCCTCTCAGCATGTGGCATATATGGAGCAGCCTCTCAGCATGTGGTATATATGGAGCAGCCTCTCAGCATGTGGTATATATGGAGCAGCAGCCTCTCAGCATGTGGTATATATGGAGCAGTCTCTCAGCATGTGGTATATATGGAGCAGCAGCCTCTCAGCATGTGGTATATATGGAGCAGTCTCTCAGCATGTGGTATATATGGAGCAGCAGCTTCTCAGCATGTGGTATATATGGAGCAGTCTCTCAGCATGTGGTATATATGGAGCAGCAGCCTCTCAGCATGTGGTATATATGGAGCAGTCTCTCAGCATGTGGTATATATGGAGCAGCAGCCTCTCAGCATGTGGTATATATGGAGCAGCAGCCTCTCAGCATGTGGTATATATGGAGCAGCAGTCTCTCAGCATGTGGTATATATGGAGCAGCAGTCTCTCAGCATGTGGTATATACGGAGCAGCCTCTCAGCATGTGGTATATACGGAGCAGCCTCTCAGCATGTGGTATATATGGAGCAGCCTCTCAGCATGTGGTATATATGTAGCAGCAGCCTCTCAGCATGTGGTATATATGTAGCAGCAGCCTCTCAGCATGTGGTATATATGGAGCAGCCTCTCAGCATGTGGTATATATGTAGCAGCAGCCTCTCAGCATGTTGTATATATGGAGCAGTCTCTCAGCATGTGGTATATATGGAGCAGCAGCTTCTCAGCATGTGGTATATATGGAGCAGCAGCTTCTCAGCATGTGGTATATATGGAGCAGTCTCTCAGCATGTGGTATATATGGAGCAGCAGCCTCTCAGCATGTGGTATATATGGAGCAGTCTCTCAGCATGTGGTATATATGGAGCAGCAGCCTCTCAGCATGTGGTATATATGGAGCAGCAGCCTCTCAGCATGTGGTATATATGGAGCAGCAGCCTCTCAGCATGTGGTATATATGGAGCAGCCTCTCAGCATGTGGTATATATGGAGCAGTCTCTCAGCATGTGGTATATATGGAGCAGCAGTCTCTCAGCATGTGGTATATACGGAGCAGCCTCTCAGCATGTGGTATATACGGAGCAGCCTCTCAGCATGTGGTATATATGGAGCAGCCTCTCAGCATGTGGTATATATGGAGCAGCCTCTCAGCATGTGGTATATATGTAGCAGCAGCCTCTCAGCATGTGGTATATATGTAGCAGCAGCCTCTCAGCATGTGGTATATATGTAGCAGCAGCCTCTCAGCATGTGGTATATATGTAGCAGCAGCCTCTCAGCATGTGGTATATATGTAGCAGCAGCCTCTCAGCATGTGGTATATACGGAGCAGCGTCTCAGCATGTGGTATATACGGAGCAGCCTCTCAGCATGTGGTATATATGGAGCAGCCTCTCAGCATGTGGTATATATGTAGCAGCAGCCTCTCAGCATGTGGTATATATGTAGCAGCAGCCTCTCAGCATGTGGTATATATGTAGCAGCAGCCTCTCAGCATGTGGTATATATGTAGCAGCAGCCTCTCAGCATGTGGTATATATGTAGCAGCAGCCTCTCAGCATGTGGTATATATGTAGCAGCAGCCTCTCAGCATGTGGTATATATGGAGCAGCAGCCTCTCAGCATGTGGTATATATGGAGCAGCAGCCTCTCAGCATGTGGTATATATGGAGCAGCAGCCTCTCAGCATGTGGTATATATGGAGCAGCCTCTCAGCATGTGGTATATATGGAGCAGTCTCTCAGCATGTGGTATATACGGAGCAGCAGTCTCTCAGCATGTGGTATATACGGAGCAGCCTCTCAGCATGTGGTATATACGGAGCAGCCTCTCAGCATGTGGTATATATGGAGCAGCCTCTCAGCATGTGGTATATATGTAGCAGCAGCCTCTCAGCATGTGGTTTATATGTAGCAGCAGCCTCTCAGCATGTGGTATATATGTAGCAGCAGCCTCTCAGCATGTGGTATATATGTAGCAGCAGCCTCTCAGCATGTGGTATATATGTAGCAGCAGCCTCTCAGCATGTGGTATATACGGAGCAGCCTCTCAGCATGTGGTATATACGGAGCAGCCTCTCAGCATGTGGTATATATGGAGCAGCCTCTCAGCATGTGGTATATATGTAGCAGCAGCCTCTCAGCATGTGGTATATATGTAGCAGCAGCCTCTCAGCATGTGGTATATATGGAGCAGCCTCTCAGCATGTGGTATATATGGAGCAGCAGCCTCTCAGCATGTGGTATATATGGAGCAGTCTCTCAGCATGTGGTATATATGGAGCAGCAGCTTCTCAGCATGTGGTATATATGGAGCAGCAGCCTCTCAGCATGTGGTATATATGGAGCAGTCTCTCAGCATGTGGTATATATGGAGCAGCAGCCTCTCAGCATGTGGTATATATGGAGCAGCAGCCTCTCAGCATGTGGTATATATGGAGCAGCCTCTCAGCATGTGGTATATATGGAGCAGTCTCTCAGCATGTGGTATATATGGAGCAGCAGTCTCTCAGCATGTGGTATATACGGAGCAGCCTCTCAGCATGTGGTATATATGGAGCAGCCTCTCAGCATGTGGTATATATGTAGCAGCAGCCTCTCAGCATGTGGTATATATGTAGCAGCAGCCTCTCAGCATGTGGTATATATGTAGCAGCAGCTTCTCAGCATGTGGTATATATGGAGCAGCAGCTTCTCAGCATGTGGTATATATGGAGCAGTCTCTCAGCATGTGGTATATATGGAGCAGCAGCCTCTCAGCATGTGGTATATATGGAGCAGCCTCTCAGCATGTGGTATATATGTAGCAGCAGCCTCTCAGCATGTGGTATATATGTAGCAGCAGCCTCTCAGCATGTGGTATATATGTAGCAGCAGCCTCTCAGCATGTGGTATATATGTAGCAGCAGCCTCTCAGCATGTGGTATATATGTAGCAGCAGCTTCTCAGCATGTGGTATATATGGAGCAGCAGCTTCTCAGCATGTGGTATATATGGAGCAGTCTCTCAGCATGTGGTATATATGGAGCAGCAGCCTCTCAGCATGTGGTATATACGGAGCAGCCTCTCAGCATGTGGTATATATGGAGCAGCCTCTCAGCATGTGGTATATATGGAGCAGCCTCTCAGCATGTGGTATATATGGAGCAGCAGCCTCTCAGCATGTGGTATATATGGAGCAGCCTCTCAGCATGTGGTATATATGGAGCAGCCTCTCAGCATGTGGTATATATGTAGCAGCAGCCTCTCAGCATGTGGTATATATGGAGCAGCCTCTCAGCATGTGGTATATATGGAGCAGCCTCTCAGCATGTGGTATATATGGAGCAGCAGCCTCTCAGCATGTGGTATATATGGAGCAGCAGCCTCTCAGCATGTGGTATATATGGAGCAGCCTCTCAGCATGTGGTATATATGGAGCAGCCTCTCAGCATGTGGTATATATGGAGCAGCAGCCTCTCAGCATGTGGTATATATGGAGCAGCCTCTCAGCATGTGGTATATATGGAGCAGCCTCTCAGCATGTGGTATATATGTAGCAGCAGCCTCTCAGCATGTGGTATATATGGAGCAGCCTCTCAGCATGTGGTATATATGGAGCAGCCTCTCAGCATGTGGTATATATGGAGCAGCAGCCTCTCAGCATGTGGTATATATGGAGCAGCAGCCTCTCAGCATGTGGTATATATGGAGCAGCCTCTCAGCATGTGGTATATATGGAGCAGCCTCTCAGCATGTGGTATATATGGAGCAGCAGCCTCTCAGCATGTGGTATATATGGAGCAGCAGCCTCTCAGCATGTGGTATATATGGAGCAGCAGCCTCTCAGCATGTGGTATATATGGAGCAGCAGCCTCTCAGCATGTGGTATATATGGAGCAGCAGCCTCTCAGCATGTGGTATATATGGAGCAGCAGCCTCTCAGCATGTGGTATATATGGAGCAGCCTCTCAGCATGTGGTATATATGTAGCAGCAGCCTCTCAGCATGTGGTATATATGGAGCAGCCTCTCAGCATGTGGTATATATGGAGCAGCCTCTCAGCATGTGGTATATATGGAGCAGCAGCCTCTCAGCATGTGGTATATATGGAGCAGCAGCCTCTCAGCATGTGGTATATATGTAGCAGCAGCCTCTCAGCATGTGGTATATATGTAGCAGCAGCCTCTCAGCATGTGGTATATATGGAGCAGTAGCCTCTCAGCATGTGGTATATATGGAGCAGCTGCCTCTCAGCATGTGGCAT
The DNA here is from genome assembly GCF_028390025.1 of Pseudophryne corroboree. Classification (NCBI taxonomy): domain Eukaryota; kingdom Metazoa; phylum Chordata; class Amphibia; order Anura; family Myobatrachidae; genus Pseudophryne; species Pseudophryne corroboree. The sequence goes on from NW_026968592.1 coordinate 12,250, forward strand.
ATATGGAGCAGCCTCTCAGCATGTGGTATATATGGAGCAGCCTCTCAGCATGTGGTATATATGAAGCAGCCTCTCAGCATGTGGTATATATGTAGCAGCAGCCTCTCAGCATGTGGTATATATGGAGCAGCAGTCTCTCAGCATGTGGTATATATGGAGCAGTAGCCTCTCAGCATGTGGTATATATGGAGCAGCTGCCTCTCAGCATGTGGCATATATGGAGCAGCCTCTCAGCATGTGGTATATACGGAGCAGCCTCTCAGCATGTGGTATATATGTAGCAGCAGCCTCTCAGCATGTGGTATATATGGAGCAGCAGTCTCTCAGCATGTGATATATATATATATATATATATATATATATATATATATATATATATGTGGCACATGTACTGTATATCTGAAGATGCTCTGCTCCTGGACTCTCCTGGTAATTGATAAGAAAGGGGGGTCACCACAGGTGATGGTAATCATACATTACCAGGAGAGTCCAGGAACAGAGCATTTTCTCCCTCATGGAGGGTCAGGTAGGCAGGTCTGATATATAGAGCAGTGAGAGTAATGAATGTGGGAGAGTCACAGTAATGGAGGCGGCTGGCAGCATCTCACCCGCTTACCCGCTTACACATAAGCAGCCTGCGCCATTTTGTTGTGGCTTTTTTATATTATCTAGTCTTCGTGAAAATGGCGCCGCTCGGATACGTCGGTCGAGGACACTTATTTGTACTTTGTTCCCTCTATAGCCCCGCCCCCTCACGTATTTTCCCAGGATCCTTTGGGAAGTCAGCAGATGAGAGGTCATTATTCTCTTCCGGATCAGAGGAAAAGCGGTTTCTGTCTGCGGGAGGCATTGCGGAGTTCCGGGTGTCTGTGCTCAGGTGAGGGAAGGTGGGGATCCGGGTGTCTGTGCTCAGGTGAGAGAAGGTAGGGATCCGGGTGTCTGTGCTCAGGTGAGGGAAGGTGGGGATCCGGGTGTCTGTGCTCAGGTGAGGGAAGGTGGGGATCCGGGTGTCAGTGTGATGAGTGAAGGTGGGGATCCGGGTGTCAGTGTGATGAGGGAAGGTGGGGATCCGGGTGTCTGTGCTCAGGTGAGAGAAGGTAGGGATCCGGGTGTCTGTGAGATGAGGGAAGGTGGGGATCCGGGTGTCTGTGTGATGAGGGAAGGTGGGGATCCGGGTGTCTGTGTGAAGAGGGAAGGTGGGGATCCGGGTGTCTGTGTGATGAGGGAAGGTAGGGATCCGGGTGTCTGTGTGATGAGGGAAGGTAGGGATCCGGGTGTCTGTGTGATGAGGGAAGGTAGGGATCCGGGTGTCTGTGTGATGAGGGAAGGTAGGGATCCGGGTGTCTGTGTGATGAGGGAAGGTAGGGATCCGGGTGTCTGTGTGATGAGGGAAGGTGGGGATCCGGGTGTCTGTGCTCAGGTGAGGGAAGGTGGGGATCCGGGTGTCTGTGCTTAGGTGAGGGAAGGTAGGGATCCGGGTGTCTGTGCTCAGGTGAGGGAAGGTGGGGATCCGGGTGTCAGTGTGATGAGGGAAGGTGGGGATCCGGGTGTCAGTGTGATGAGGGAAGGTGGGGATCCGGGTGTCAGTGTGATGAGGGAAGGTAGGGATCCGGGTGTCAGTGAGATGAGGGAAGGTAGGGATCCGGGTGTCTGTGTGATGAGGGAAGGTGGGGATCCGGGTGTCTGTGTGATGAGGGAAGGTAGGGATCCGGGTGTCTGTGTGATGAGGGAAGGTGGGGATCCGGGTGTCTGTGTGATGAGGGAAGGTGGGGATCCGGGTGTCTGTGCTCAGGTGAGGGAAGGTGGGGATCCGGGTGTCTGTGCTTAGGTGAGGGAAGGTAGGGATCCGGGTGTCTGTGCTCAGGTGAGGGAAGGTGGTGATCCGGGTGTCTGTGTGATGAGGAAAGGTGGGGATCCGGGTGTCTGTGCTCAGGTGAAAGAAGGTAGGGATCCGGGTGTCTGTGCTCAGGTGAGAGAAGGTAGGGATCCGGGTGTCTGTGCTCAGGTGAGAGAAGGTAGGGATCCGGGTGTCTGTGCTCAGGTGAGAGAAGGTAGGGATCCGGGTGTCTGTGCTCAGGTGAGAGAAGGTGGGGATCCGGGTGTCTGTGCTCAGGTGAGGGAAGGTGGGGATCCGGGTGTCTGTGTGATGAGGGAAGGTAGGGGACGGGTGTCTGTGCTCAGGTGAGGGAAGGTGGGGATCCGGGTGTCAGTGTGATGAGGGAAGGTGGGGATCCGGGTGTCTGTGCTCAGGTGAGGGAAGGTAGGGATCCGGGTGTCTGTGTGATGAGGGAAGGTGGGGATCCGGGTGTCTGTGTGATGAGGGAAGGTGGGGATCCGGGTGTCTGTGTGATGAGGGAAGGTAGGGATCCGGGTGTCTGTGTGATGAGGGAAGGTGGGGATTCGGGTGTCTGTGTGATGAGGGAAGGTGGGGATTCGGGTGTCTGTGTGATGAGGGAAGGTGGGGATCCGGGTGTCTGTGTGATGAGGGAAGGTGGGGATCCGGGTGTCTGTGTGATGAGGGAAGGTGGGGATCCGGGTGTCTGTGCTCAGGTGAGGGAAGGTGGGGATCCGGGTGTCTGTGTGATGAGGGAAGGTGGGGATCCGGGTGTCTGTGTGATGAGGGAAGGTGGGGATCCGGGTGTCTGTGCTCAGGTGAGGGAAGGTAGGGATCCGGGTGTCTGTGCTCAGGTGAGAGAAGGTGGGGATCCGGGTGTCTGTGCTCAGGTGAGGGAAGGTGGGGATCCGGGTGTCTGTGTGATGAGGGAAGGTAGGGGACGGGTGTCTGTGCTCAGGTGAGGGAAGGTGGGGATCCGGGTGTCAGTGTGATGAGGGAAGGTGGGGATCCGGGTGTCTGTGCTCAGGTGAGGGAAGGTAGGGATCCGGGTGTCTGTGTGATGAGGGAAGGTGGGGATCCGGGTGTCTGTGTGATGAGGGAAGGTGGGGATCCGGGTGTCTGTGTGATGAGGGAAGGTGGGGATCCGGGTGTCTGTGTGATGAGGGAAGGTAGGGATCCGGGTGTCTGTGTGATGAGGGAAGGTAGGGATCCGGGTGTCTGTGTGATGAGGGAAGGTGGGGATCCGGGTGTCTGTGTGATGAGGGAAGGTAGGGATCCGGGTGTCTGTGTGATGAGGGAAGGTGGGGATCCGGGTGTCTGTGCTCAGGTGAGGGAAGGTGGGGATCCGGGTGTCTGTGCTCAGGTGAGGGAAGGTGGGGATCCGGGTGTCTGTGCTCAGGTGAGGGAAGGTGGGGATCCGGGTGTCTGTGCTCAGGTGAGGGAAGGTGGGTGTCTGTGTGATGAGGGAAGGTGGGGATCCGGGTGTCTGTGCTCAGGTGAGGGAAGATGGGGATCCGGGTGTCTGTGTGATGGGGGTACTTGGATGTCTGTCTGGTGTGGGGATCGGGGTTCCGGGTCTGTGCAGGCTGCAGTAGTTACATGTGATGTGTCAGTCTGACCTCCCCAATTACGTTCGACCCAGTGGCAGCTGTGACACTGGTTGTGTACAATAGTGCCAGATCCTAGTGAATATATGTGTGTGTGTGCGTGTGTGTGTATATATATATATATATATATATGTGTGTGTGTGTGTGTATATGTATGTGTGTGTGTGTATGTATATATATATATATATATTTCTCTGACGTCCTAGTGGATGCTGGGAACTCCGTAAGGACCATGGGGAATAGCGGCTCCGCAGGAGACTGGGCACAAAAGTAAAAGCTTTAGGACTACCTGGTGTGCACTGGCTCCTCCCCCTATGACCCTCCTCCAAGCCTCAGTTAGATTTTTGTGCCCGGCCGAGAAGGGTGCACACTAGGGGCTCTCCTGAGCTCTTAGTGAAAGTTTAGTTTTAGGTTTTTTATTTTCAGTGAGACCTGCTGGCAACAGGCTCACTGCAGCGAGGGACTAAGGGGAGAAGAAGCGAACTCACCTGCGTGCAGAGTGGATTGGGCTTCTTAGGCTACTGGACACCATTAGCTCCAGAGGGACCGAACACAGGCCCAGCCTCGGAGCTCGGTCCCGGAGCCGCGCCGCCGGCCCCCTTACAGAGCCAGAAGCAAGAAAAGGTCCGGAAAAATCGGCGGTAGAAGACATCAGTCTTCAACAAGGTAGCGCACAGCACTGCAGCTGTGCGCCATTGTTACTCAGGCACACTTCACACTCCGGTCACTGAGGGTGCAGGGCGCTAGGGGGGCGCGCCCTGAGCAGCAATGTAAAACACCTTGGCTGGCATAAATACACCACATATAACCCCCAGGGCTATATGGGTGTATTTTAACCCCTGCCAGAATTACCAAAAAAGCGGGAGAAAAGGCCGCCGAGAAGGGGGCGGAGCCTATCTCCTCAGCACACGGGCGCCATTTTCCATCACAGCTCCGCTGGAAGGACGTCTCCCTGACTCTCCCCTGCAGTCCTGCACTACAGAAAAGGGTAAAAAAGAGAGGGGGGGCACTAATTTGGTGCAGTTTTATATTACCAAGCAGCTATAAAGGAAAAACACACTTGATAGTGGTATTCCTGTGTATATATATAGCGCTCTGGTGTGTGCTGGCATACTCTCCCTCTGTCTCCCCAAAGGGCTAGTGGGGTCCTGTCCTCTATCAGAGCATTCCCTGTGTGTGTGCGGTGTGTCGGTACGATTGTGTCGACATGTTTGAGGAGGAAAATGAGATGGAAGCGGAGCAATTGCCTATTATACAGTTGTCACCCCCTAGGGAGTCGACACCTGAGTGGATGAGCTTGTGGAAGGAACTGCGTGACAGTGTCAGCTCCTTACGACAGACAGTTGACGACATGAGACAGCCGGCAAATCAGCTTGTGCCTGTCCAGGGGTCTCAAACGCCATCAGGGGCTTTAAAACGCCCGTTACCTCAAATGGCAGACACAGACACGGATACTGACTCCAGTGTCGATGATGAGGAGACAAACGTGACTTCCACTAGGGCCACACGTTACATGATTGAAGCAATGAAAAATGTATTGCATATCTCTGATAATACAAGTACCACTAAAAAGGGTATTATGTTTGGTGAGAAAAAACTGCCTGTAGTTTTTCCTGTATCCGAGGAATTAAATGAAGTGTGTGATGAGGCGTGGGTTTCCCCCGATAAAAAACTGATAATTCCTAAAAGGTTATTGGCATCATACCCTTTCCCGCCAGAGGATAGGGCACGTTGGGAAACACCCCCTAGGGTGGATAAAGCGCTCACACGCTTGTCTAAACAGGTAGCACTACCCTCTCCTGATACGGCCGCCCTAAAGGAACCTGCCGATAGAAAGCTGGAGAATATTCTAAAATGTATATACTCACACGGGTGTTATACTGCGACCAGCAATAGCCTCAGCCTGGATGTGCAGTGCGGGCCTGGCGTGGTCGGATTCCCTGACTGAAAATATTGATACCCTTGATAGGGACAGTATATTATTGACTATAGAGCATTTGAAGGATGCATTTCTATATATGCGTGATGCACAGAGGGATATTTGCCGACTGGCATCAAGAGTTAGCGCGCTGTCCATTTCTGCAAGAAGAGGTTTATGGACGCGGCAGTGGTCAGGTGATGCGGATTCTAAAAGGCACATGGAAGTATTGCCTTATAAGGGGGAGGAGTTATTTGGGGTAGGTCTATCAGACCTGGTAGCCACGGCAACTGCTGGAAAATCCACATTTTTACCCCAAGTAGCTTCTCAACCTAAGAAGACGCCATATTATCAGGCGCAGTCCTTTCGGCCCCATAAGGGCAAGCGGGCAAAAGGCGCCTCATTTCTGCCCCGTGGCAGAGGGAGAGGAAAAAGGCTGCAACAAACAGCCAGTTCCCAGGAACAAAAGCCCTCTCCCGCCTCCGCAAAGTCCTCAGCATGACGCTGGGGCTTTACAAGCGGACTCGGGCACGGTGGGGGCCCGTCTCAAGAAGTTCAGTGCGCAGTGGGCCCACTCGCAAGTGGACCCCTGGATCCTTCAGGTGGTATCTCAGGGGTACAAATTGGAATTCGAGACGTCTCCCCCTCGCCGTTTTCTAAAGTCTGCTTTACCGACGTCTCCCTCAGACAGGGAGGCAGTATTGGAAGCCATTCACAAGCTGTATTCCCAGCAGGTGATAATCAAGGTACCCCTCCTACAACAAGGAAAGGGGTACTATTCCACACTATTTGTGGTACCGAAGCCGGACGGCTCGGTGAGACCAATTTTAAACCTGAAATCCTTGAACACTTACATACAAAGGTACAAATTCAAGATGGAGTCACTCAGAGCAGTGATTGCAAACCTGGAAGTAGGGGACTATATGGTGTCTCTGGACATCAAAGATGCTTACCTACACGTCCCAATTTACCCTTCTCACCAAGGGTACCTCAAGTTTGTGGTACAGAACTGTCACTATCCGTTTCAGACGCTGCCGTTTGGATTGTCCACGGCACCCCGGGTCTTGACCAAGGTAATGGCCGAAATGATGATACTCCTTCGAAGGAAGGGAGTTTTAGTTATCCCTTACTTGGACGATCTCCTGATAAGGGCAAGATCCAGGGAACAGTTGGAAGTCGGGGTAGCACTATCTCAGATAGTGCTGCGCCAGCACGGTTGGATTCTCAATATTCCAAAATCGCAGCTGATCCCGACGACGCAACTTCTATTCCTAGGGATGATCCTGGACACAGTCCAGAAAAAGGTGTTTCTCCCGGAGGAGAAAGCCAGGGAGTTATCCGACCTAGTCAGAAAGCTCCTAAAACCAGGCCAAGTCTCAGTGCATCAATGCACAAGGGTTCTGGGAAAGACGGTGGCTTCTTACGAAGCAATCCCATTCGTCAGATTCCACGCAAGAACCTTCCAGTGGGATCTGCTAGACAAATGGTCCGGGTCGCATCTTCAGATGCATCAGCGGATAATCTTGTCTCCAAGGACAAGAGTGTCTCTCCTGTGGTGGTTGCAGAGTGCTCATCTTCTAGAGGGCCGCAGATTCGGCATTCAGGACTGGGTCCTGGTGACCACGGATGCCAGCCTGAGAGGCTGGGGAGCAGTCACACAGGGAAGAAATTTCCAGGGCTTGTGGTCAAGCCTGGAGACATCACTTCACATAAATATCCTGGAGCTAAGAGCCATCTACAATGCTCTGAGCCTAGCAAGACCTCTGCTTCAAGGTCAGCCGGTGCTGATCCAGTCGGACAACATCACGGCAGTCGCCCACGTAAACAGACAGGGCGGCACAAGAAGCAGGAGGGCAATGACAGAAGTTGCAAGGATTCTTCGCTGGGCAGAAAATCATGTGATAGCACTGTCAGCAGTGTTCATTCCGGGAGTGGACAACTGGGAAGCAGACTTCCTCAGCAGACACGACCTCCACCCGGGGGAGTGGGGACTTCACCCAGAAGTCTTCCACATGATTGTGAACCGTTGGGAAAAACCAAAGGTGGACATGATGGCGTCCCGCCTCAACAAAAAACTAGACAGGTATTGCGCCAGGTCGAGGGACCCTCAGGCAATAGCTGTGGACGCTCTGGTAACACCATGGGTGTACCAGTCAGTGTATGTGTTCCCTCCTCTGCCTCTCATACCCAAGGTACTGAGGATCATAAGAAGGAGAGGAGTAAGGACTATACTCGTGGCTCCGGATTGGCCAAGAAGGACTTGGTACCCGGAACTTCAAGAGATGCTCACAGAGGACCCGTGGCCTCTACCTCTAAGAAAGGACCTGCTCCAGCAGGGACCCTGTCTGTTCCAAGACTTACCGCGGCTGCGTTTGACGGCATGGTGGTTGAACGCCGGATGCTGAAGGAAAAAGGCATTCCGGATGAAGTCATCCCTACCCTGATCAAAGCCAGGAAGGATGTAACCGTACAACATTATCACCGTATTTGGCGTAAATATGTTGCGTGGTGCGAGGCCAGGAAGGCCCCTACAGAGGAATTTCAACTGGGTCGTTTCCTGCATTTCCTGCAAACAGGACTGTCTATGGGCCTAAAATTAGGGTCCATTAAGGTTCAAATTTCGGCCCTGTCGATTTTCTTCCAAAAAGAACTGGCTTCAGTTCCTGAAGTACAGACGTTTGTCAAGGGGGTACTGCATATACAACCTCCTTTTGTGCCTCCAGTGGCACCTTGGGATCTCAATGTAGTTTTGGGATTCCTAAAATCACATTGGTTTGAACCACTTTCCACTGTGGACTTAAAATATCTCACATGGAAGGTGGTAATGCTGTTAGCCCTGGCTTCAGCCAGGCGTGTCTCAGAATTGGCGGCTTTATCCTATAAAAGCCCTTACCTAATTTTTCATACGGATAGGGCAGAATTGAGGACTCGTCCTCAATTTCTCCCTAAGGTGGTTTCAGCATTTCACTTGAACCAGCCTATTGTGGTGCCTGCGGCTACTAGGGACTTGGAGGACTCCAAGTTGCTGGACGTAGTCAGGGCCCTGAAAATATGTTTCCAGGATGGCTGGAGTCAGAAAATCTGACTTGCTGTTTATCCTGTATGCACCCAACAAGCTGGGTGCTCCTGCTTCTAAGCAGACTATTGCTCGTTGGATTTGTAGTACAATTCAGCTTGCACATTCTGTGGCAGGCCTGCCACAGCCAAAATCTGTAAAAGCCCATTCCACAAGGAAGGTGGGCTCATCTTGGGCGGCTGCCCGAGGGGTCTCGGCTTTACAACTTTGCCGAGCAGCTACTTGGTCAGGGGCAAACACGTTTGCTAAATTCTAAAAATTTGATACCCTGGCTGAGGAGGACCTGGAGTTCTCTCATTAGGTGCTGCAGAGTCATCCGCACTCTCCCGCCCGTTTGGGAGCTTTGGTATAATCCCCATGGTCCTTACGGAGTTCCCAGCATCCACTAGGACGTCAGAGAAAATAAGAATTTACTTACCGATAATTCTATTTCTCGTAGTCCGTAGTGGATGCTGGGCGCCCATCCCAAGTACGGATTGTCTGCAATACTTGTACATAGTTATTGTTACAAAAATCGGGTTATTGCTGTAGTGAGCCATCTTTTCAGAGGCTCCTCTGTTATCATGCTGTTAACTGGGTTCAGATCACAGGTTGTACGGTGTGATTGGTGTGGCTGGTATGAGTCTTACCCGGGATTCAATATCCTTCCTTATTGTGTACGCTCGTCCGGGCACAGTATCCTAACTGAGGCTTGGAGGAGGGTCATAGGGGGAGGAGCCAGTGCACACCAGGTAGTCCTAAAGCTTTTACTTTTGTGCCCAGTCTCCTGCGGAGCCGCTATTCCCCATGGTCCTTACGGAGTTCCCAGCATCCACTACGGACTACGAGAAATAGAATTATCGGTAAGTAAATTCTTATTATATATATATATATATATATATATATATATATATATATATATATATATATATAAAATATATATATATATATATATATATATATATACACACACACAACTCTTAGCTCCGGCACTCCAGACGTCCCTTAGGACCTGCTTGCTGCGGTGCCTTCCTCCGGGGGGTCACCCCAATACACAACGAAGAATAACGAGGCGGCACTCGGAGTCTTGCAAAAACATCAAACGTGTATTAGGTGCTGTCAACGTTTCGGGGACCACCTCCCCTTCGTCAGGATCCTGACGAAGGGGAGGTGGTCCCCGAAACGTTGACAGCACCTAATACACGTTTGATGTTTTTGCAAGACTCCGAGTGCCGCCTCGTTATTCTTCGTTGTATATATATATATATATATATACATCAATGTAGGGTACCTTCAACTATTGACCATAGGAAAGGAACCAGGCGGCACTCCAAGGGTTTTGTTCAAGCAAAAAAGTTTGTATTAAAGTGACAGTGCAAAAATAATTAATCCAGCATAGTGCAAACCACCGACGTTTCAACGCCCATCCGGCGTTTTTTTCAACATGTTTGTTTTTGCTGTTGTCACGTTGCACTTTTTAGCACAGCACCTTGAAAAAAACGCCGGATGGGCGTTGAAACGTTGGTGGTTTGCACTATGCTGGATTAATTATTTTTGCACTGTCACTTTAATACAAACTTTTTTGTTTACAAACTTGAACAAAACCCTTGGAGTGCCGCCTGGTTCCTTTCCTATGGTCAATAGTTGAAGGTACCCTACATTGGTCTATAATTTCTGGAGGAGGGCACCCAGGTGGATGACATTGTGTTTGGGAGTGCCATAACGATATATGGAGATATATATATGGAGATATATATATATATGGAGATATATATATATGGAGATATATATATGGAGATATATATATATATATGGAGATATATATATATGGAGATATATATATATGGAGATATATATATATATATATATATATATATATATATATATATATATATATATATATATATTTCTCTGACGTCCTAAGTGGATGCTGGGGACTCCGTCAGGACCATGGGGATTAGCGGCTCCGCAGGAGACAGGGCACAAAACTAAAGCTTTAGGATCAGGTGGTGTGTACTGGCTCCTCCCCCTATGACCCTCCTCCAAGCCTCAGTTAGGTTTTTGTGCCCGTCCGAGCAGGGTGCAATCTAGGTGGCTCTCTTAAGGAGCTGCTTAGAAAAAGTTTTTTAGGTTTTTTATTTTCAGTGAGTCCTGCTGGCAACAGGCTCACTGCATCGAGGGACTTAGGGGAGAGAATTTCAACTCACCTGCGTGCAGGATGGATTGGCTTCTTAGGCTACTGGACACCATTAGCTCCAGAGGGAGTCGGAACACAGGTCTCACCCTGGGGTTCGTCCCGGAGCCGCGCCGCCGACCCCCCTTGCAGATGCTGAAGATTGAAGGTCCAGAAACCGGCGGCAGAAGGCTTTTCAGTCTTCATGAAGGTAGCGCACAGCACTGCAGCTGTGCGCCATTGTTGTCACACACTTCACACCAACGGTCACGGAGGGTGCAGGGCGTTGCTGGGGGCGCCCTGGGCAGCAATGTATAATACCTTATTCTGGCTAAAAATACATCACATATAGCCCCTGGAGGCTATATGGATGTATTTAACCCCTGCCAGGTCTCAGAAAAACGGGAGAAGAAGCCCGCCGAAAAGGGGGCGGGGCCTATTCTCCTCAGCACACAGCGCCATTTTCCCTCACAGAAAGGCTGGTGGGAAGGCTCCCAGGCTCTCCCCTGCACTACAGAAACAGGGTTAAAACAGAGAGGGGGGGCACTTATTTGGCGATATGTATATATATATTAAAATGCTATAAGGGAAAAACACTTATATAAAGGTTGTCCCTGTATAATATAGCGTTTTTGGTGTGTGCTGGCAAACTCTCCCTCTGTCTCCCCAAAGGGCTAGTGGGGTCCTGTCCTCTATCAGAGCATTCCCTGTGTGTGTGCTGTGTGTCGGTACTTGTGTGTCGACATGTATGAGGACGATGTTGGTGAGGAGGCGGAGCAATTGCCGGTAATGGTGATGTCACTCTCTAGGGAGTCGACACCGGAATGGATGGCTTATTTAAGGAATTACGTGATAATGTCAACACGCTGCAAGGTCGGTTGACGACATGAGACGGCCGGCAAACCAATTAGTACCTGTCCAGGCGTCTAAAACACCGTCAGGGGCGTTAAAACGTCCTTTTACCTCAGTCGGTCGACACAGACACGGACACTGACTCCAGTGTCGACGGTGAAGAAACAAACGTATTTTCCTTTAGGGCCACACGTTACTTGTTAAGGGCAATGAAGGAGATGTTACATATTTCTGATACTACAAGTACCACAAAAAAGGGTATTATGTGGAGTGTGAAAAAACATGTGGTTTTTCCTGAATCAGATAAATTAAATGAAGTGTGTGATGATGCGTGGGTTTCCCCCGATAGAAAATTATTAGCGGTATACCTTTTCCCGCCAGAAGTTATGGCGCGTTGGGAAACACACCTTAGGGTGGATAAGGCGCTCACACGCTTATAAAAACAAGTGGCGTTACCGTCTCCAGATACGGACGCCCTCAAGGAGCCAACTGATAGGAGGTTGGAAAATATCCTAAAAAGTATATACACACATACTGGTGTTATACTGCGACCAGCGATCGCCTCAGCCTGGATGGGCAGCGCTGGGGTGGCTTGGTCGGATTCCCTGACTGGAAATATTGATACCCTTGACAGGGACAGTATTTTATTGACTATAGAGCATTTAAAAGATGCATTTCTATATATGCGAAACTCTGGCATCAAGAGTAAGTGCGATGTCCATATCTGCCAGACGATGTTTCTGGACACGACAGTGGTCAGGTGATGCAGATTCCAAACGGCACATGGAAGTATTGCCGTATAAAGGGGAGGAGTTATTTGGGGTCGGTCCATCGGACCTGGTGGCCACGGCAACAGCTAGAAAATCCACCTTTTTTACCCCAAGTCACATCTCAGCAGAAAAAGACATAGTCTTTTCAGCCTCAGTCCTTTCGTCCCCATAATATCTGCCCAGGGATAGAGGTAAGGGAAGAAGACTGCAGCAGGCAGCCCATTCCCAGGAACAGAAGCCTTCCACCGCTTCTGCTAAGTCCTCAGCATGACGCTGGGGCCGTACAAACAGGTGCGGTGGGGGGTCGTCTCAAGAGTTTCAGCACGCAGTGGGCTCACTGGCAAGTGGACCCCTGGATCCTACAAGTAGTATCCCAGGGGTACAGATTGGAAATTCGAGACGTCTCCCCCTCGCAGGTTCCTGAAGTTTGCTTTACCAACGTCTACCTCCGACAGGGAGGCAGTATTGGAAACAATTCACAAGCTGTATTCCCAGCAGGTGATAATCAAAGTACCCCTCCTACAACAAGTAAAGGGGTATTATTCCACACTATATTGTGGTACTGAAGCCAGACGGCTCGGTGAGACCTATTCTAAATGGAGTCACTCAGAGCAGTGATAGCGAACCAGGAAGAAGGGGACTATATGGTGTCCCTGGACATCAAGGATGCTTACCTCCATGTCCAAATTTGCCCTTCTCACAAAGGGTACCTCAGGTTCGTGGTACAAAACTGTCACTATCAGTTTCAGACGCTGCCGTTTGAATTGTCCACGGCACCCCGGGTCTTTACCAAGGTAATGGCCGAAATGATGATTCTTCTTCAAAGAAAAGGCGTCTTAATTATCCCTTACTTGGACGATCTCCTGATAAGGGCAAGGTCCAGAGAACAGTTGGAGGTCGGAGTAGCACTATCTCAAGTAGTTCTACGACAGCACGGGTGGATTCTAAATATTCCAAAATCGCAGCTGTCTCCGACGACATGTCTGCTGTCCCTAGGGATGATTCTGGACACAGTCCAGAAAAAGGTGTTTCTCCCGGAGGAGAAAGCCAGGGAGTTATCCGAGCTAGTCAGGAACCTCCAAAAACCAGGAAAAGTGTCAGTGCATCATTGCACAAGGGTCCTGGGAAAAATGGTGGCTTCTTACGAAGCGATTCCATTCGGCAGATTTCACGCAAGAACTTTTCAGTGGGATCTGCTGGACAAATGGTCCGGATCGCATCTTCAGATGCATCAGCGGATAACCCTGTCTCCAAGGACAAGGGTGTCTCTTCTGTGGTGGCTGCAGAGTGCTCATCTACTAAAGTGCCACAGTTATGCATTCAGGACTGGGTCCTGGTGACCACGGATTCCAGCTTGAAAGGCTGGGGAGCAGTCACACAGGGAAAAAATTTCCAGGGAGTGTGATCAAGTCTGGGGACTTCTCTCCGCATAAATATACTGGAGCTAAGAGCAATTTACAATGCTCTAAGCTTAGCAAGACCTCTGCTTCAAGGTCAGCCGGTATTGATCCAGTGGGACAACATCACGGCAGTCGCCCACGTAAACAGACAGGGCGGCACAAGAAGCAGGAGGACAATGGCAGAAACTGCAAGGATTCTTCGCTGGGCGGAAAATCATGTGATAGCACTGTCAGCAGTTTTCATTCCGGGAGTGGACAACTGGGAAGCAGACTTCCTCAGCACGACCTCCACCCGGGAGAGTGGGGACTTCATCGAGAAGTTGTTTCCACATGATTGTGCACCGTTGGGAAAGACCAAAGGTGGACATGATGGCGTCCCGCCTGAACAAAAAACTGGACAGGTATTGCGCCAGGTCAAGAGACCCTCAGGAAATAGCTGTGGACGTTCTGGTAACACCATGGGTGTACCAGTCGGTGTATGTGTTCCCTCCTCTGCTTCTCATACCAAAGGTACTGAGAATTATAAGACGTAGAGGAGTAAGAACTATACTCGTGGCTTCGGATGGGCCAAGAAGGACTTGGTACCCGGAACTTCATGAGATGCTCACAGAGGACTCAGGGCCTCTGCCGATAAGAAGGGACTTGCTTCAGCAAGTACCATGTCTGTTCCAAGACTTACTGCGGGTGCGTTTGACGGCATGGCGGTTGAACGCCGGATCCTAAGGGAAAAAAAGGCATTCCGGAAGAGGTCATTCCTACCCTGGTCAAAGCCAGGAAGGAGGTGACCGCACAACATTATCACCACATGTGGCGAAAATATGTTGCGTGGTGTGAGGCCAGGAAGGCCCCACGAAGAAATTTCAACTCGGTCGATTCCTGCATTTCCTGCAAACAGGAGTGTCTATGGGCCTCAAATTGGGGTCCATTAAGGTTCAAATTTCGGCCCTGTCGATTTTCTTCCAGAAAGAATTGGCTTCAGTTCCTGAAGTCCAGAAATTTGACAAGGGAGTACTGCATATACAACCCCCTTTTGTGCCTCCAGTGGCACTGTGGGATCTCAACGTAGTCCTGGGATTCCTCAAATCACGTTGGTTTAAACCGCTCAAATCTGTGGATTTGAAATATCTCACATGGAAAGTGACCATGATGTTGGCCCTGGCCTCGGCCAGGCGAGTGTCAGAATTGTCGGCTTTGTCTCACAAAAGCCCATATCTGATTGTCCATTCGGACAGGGCAGAGCTGCGGACTCGTCCCCAGTTTCTCCCTAAGGTGGTGTCAGCGTTTCATCTGAACCAGCTTATTGTGGTACCTGCGGCTACTAGAGACTTGGAGGACTCCAAGTTGCTAGATGTTGTCAGGGCCCTGAAAATATAGATTTCCAGGACGGCTGGAGTCAGGAAAACTGACTTGCTGTTATCCTGTATGCACCCAAAAAACTGGGTGCTCTTGCTTCTAAGCAGACGATTGCTAGTTGGATGTGTAGTACAATTCAGCTTGCACATTCTGTGGCAGGACTGCCACAGCCAAAATATATAAATGCCCATTCCACAAGGAAGGTGGGCTCATCTTGGGCGACTGCCCGAGGGGTCTCGGCTTTACAACTTTGCCGAGCTGCTACTTGGTCAGGGGCACACCCTGGCTGAGGAGGACCTGGAGTTCTCTCACTCGGTGCTTCACAGTCATCCGCACTCTCCCGCCCGTTTGGGAGCTTTGGTATAATCCCCATGGTCCTGACGGAGTCCCCAGCATCCACTTAGGACGTCAGAGAAAATAAGATTTTACTTACCGATAAATCTATTTCTCGTAGTCCGTAGTGGATGCTGGGCGCCCATCCCAAGTGCGGATTGTCTGCAATACTTGTACATAGTTATTGTTACAAAAAAATCGGGTTGTTCTTGTTGTGAGCCGTCTGTTCAGAGGCTCCTACGTTTGTCATACTGTTAACTGGGTTTAGATCACAAGTTATACGGTGTGATTGGTGTGGCTGGTATGAGTCTTACCCGGGATTCAATATCCTTCCTTATTGTGTACGCTCGTCCGGGCACAGTATCCTAACTGAGGCTTGGAGGAGGGTCATAGGGGGAGGAGCCAGTACACACCACCTGATCCTAAAGCTTTAGTTTTGTGCCCTGTCTCCTGCGGAGCCGCTAATCCCCATGGTCCTGACGGAGTCCCCAGCATCCACTACGGACTACGAGAAATAGATTTATCGGTAAGTAAAATCTTAATATATATATATATATATATATATATATATATATATATATATATATATATATATATATATATAATGTGTGTGTATATATACACACGACAATCAGCTGCACTCGTAATGGACTTGTAAATAGATCGCACAGGACACAGTCTGATAGTGACGTTTCGGATTTTGCTCCATCAGGCCACAGGTTAAGCAACAAACAGACCTAGAACACATGCTCCATTCTCCTGTTTGGTATAAAGGTGAGTACCCTCTGTCTGTCCTGGAGCCACCCGCGCTTCCTGTGTTACGTCTCTTCCAGGTACAGATGATGCGATCGAACTGTGCACCGCGTCTTTGGTGCGTTAGCATAGCAACCCGCTACAACAGCGGCAGCCGGCACTGAAGGAATACAGTGAAAGAAAACAACAATACAAAAATGAGCATCACACACACACATGAATATATAAGATAGAAAAATGCATTTCTCTGACGTCCTAAGTGGATGCTGGGGACTCCGTCAGGACCATGGGGAATAGCGGCTCCGCAGGAGACAGGGCACAAAAGTAAAAGCTTTAGGATCAGGTGGTGTGCACTGGCTCCTCCCCTTATGACCCTCCTCCAAGCCTCAGTTAGGTTTTTGTGCCCGGCCGAGAAGGGTGCAATCTAGGTGGCTCTCCTAAAGAGCTGCTTAGAAAAGTTTAGCTTAGGTTTTTTATTTTACAGTGAGTCCTGCTGGCAACAGGCTCACTGCAACGAGGGACTTAGGGGAGAAGAAGTGAACTCACCTGCGTGCAGGATGGATTGGCTTCTTAGGCTACTGGACACTAGCTCCAGAGGGACGATCACAGGTACAGCCTGGATGGGTCACCGGAGCCGCGCCGCCGACCCCCTTGCAGATGCTGAAGAGAGAAGAGGTCCAGAAATCGTCGGCTGAAGACTTCTCAGTCTTCATGAGGTAGCGCACAGCACTGCAGCTGTGCGCCATTGCTCTCAGCACACTTCACACCAACGGTCACTGAGGGTGCAGGGCGCTTGGGGGGTGCCCTGGGCAGCAATGAAAGTACCTATGCTGGCTAAAAATACATCACATATAGCCCCTGGGGCTATATGGATGTATTTAACCCCTGCCAGGTTGTCAGAAAAACGGGAGAAGAAGCCCGCCGAAAAGGGGGCGGGGCCTATTCTCCTCAGCACACAGCGCCATTTTCCTACACAGCTCCGCTGCTAGGAAGGCTCCCAGGCTCTCCCCTGCACTGCACTACAGAAACAGGGTTAAAACAGAGAGGGGGGGCACTTATTTGGCGATATTATTATATATTAAGATGCTTTAAGGGAAAACACTTATATAAGGTTGTCCCTGTATAATATAGCGTTTTGGTGTGTGCTGGCAAACTCTCCCTCTGTCTCCCCAAAGGGCTAGTGGGGTCCTGTCCTCTATCAGAGCATTCCCTGTGTGTGTGCTGTGTGTCGGTACGTGTGTGTCGACATGTATGAGGACGATGTTGGTGAGGAGGCGGAGCAATTGCCTGTAATGGTGATGTCACTCTCTAGGGAGTCGACACCGGAATGGATGGCTTATTTAGGGAATTACGTGATAATGTCAACACGCTGCAAGGTCGGTTGACGACATGAGACGGCCGGCAAACCAATTAGTACCTGTCCAGGCGTCTCAAACACCGTCAGGGGCTTTAAAACGCCCATTTACCTCAGTCGGTCGACACAGACACGGACACTGACTCCAGTGTCGACGGTGAAGAAACAAACGTATTTTCCATTTGGGCCACACGTTACATGTTAAGGGCAATGAAGGATGTGTTACATATTTCTGATACTACAAGTACCACAAAAGAGAGTATTATGTGGGGTGTGAAAAAACTACCTGTAGTTTTTCCTGAATCAGATAAATTAAATGAAGTGTGTGATGATGCGTGGGTTTCCCCCGATAGAAAATTATTGGCGTTATACCCTTTCCCACCAGAATTTAGGGCGCGTTGGAAAACACCCCTTAGGGTGGATAAGGCGCTCACACGCTTATCAAAACAAGTGGCGTTACCGTCTCCAGATACGGTCGCCCTCAAGGAGCCAGCTGATAGGAGGCTGGAAAATATCCTAAAAAGTATATACACACATACTGGTGTTCTACTGCGACCAGCGATCGCCTCAGCCTGGATGTGCAGCGCTGGGGTGGCTTGGTCGGATTCCCTGACTGAAAATATTGATACCCTTGACAGCGACAGTATTTTATTGACTATAGAGCATTTAAAGGATGCATTTCTATATATGCGAGATGCACAGAGGGATATTTGCACTCTGGCATCAAGAGTAAGTGCAAAGTCCATATCTGCCAGAAGATGTTTATGGACACGACAGTGGTCAGGTGATGCAGATTCCAAACGGCACATGGAAGTATTGCCGTATAAAGGGGAGGAGTTATTTGGGGTCGGTCCATCGGACCTGGTGGCCACGGCAACAGCTGGAAAATCCACTTTTTTTTACCCCAAGTCACATCTCAGCAGAAAAAGACACCGTCTTTTCAGCCTCAGTCCTTTCGTCCCCGTAAGGGCAAGCAGGCAAAAGGCCAGTCATATCTGCCCAGGGATAGAGGAAAGGGAAGAAGACTGCAGCAGGCAGCCCATTCCCAGGAACAGAAGCCCTCCACCGCTTTTGCCAAGTCCTCAGCATGACGCTGGGGCCGTACAAGCGGACTCAGGTGCGGTGGGGGGTCGTCTCAAGAGTTTCAGCGCGCAGTGGGCTCACTCGCAAGTGGACCCCTGGATCCTACAAGTAGTATCCCAGGGGTACAGATTGGAAATTCGAGACGTCTCCCCCTCGCAGGTTCCTGAAGTCTGCTTTACCAACGTCTCCCTCCGACAGGGAGGCAGTATTGGAAACAATTCACAAGCTGTATTTCCAGCAGGTGATAATCAAAGTACCCCTCCTACAACAAGGAAAGGGGTATTATTCCACACTATATTGTGGTACTGAAGCCAGACGGCTCGGTG
Source organism: Pseudophryne corroboree (assembly GCF_028390025.1). Lineage (NCBI taxonomy): Eukaryota > Metazoa > Chordata > Amphibia > Anura > Myobatrachidae > Pseudophryne > Pseudophryne corroboree. The sequence continues at coordinate 31,061 of NW_026968592.1, forward strand.
AGACCTATTCTAAATCTGAAATATTTGAACATTTACATACAAAGGTTCAAATCAAGATGGAGTCACTCAGAGCAGTGATAGCGAACCAGGAAGAAGGGGACTATATGGTGTCCCTGGACATCAAGGATGCTTACCTCCATGTCCCAATTTGCCTTTCTCACCAAGGGTACCTCAGGTTCGTGGTACAAAACTGTCACTATCCGTTTCAGACGCTGCCGTTTGGATTCTCCACGGCACCCCGGGTCTTTACCAAGGTAATGGCCGAAATGATGATTCTTCTTCAAAGAAAAGGCGTCTTAATTATCCCTTACTTGGACGATCTCCTGATAAGGGCAAGGTCCAGAGCACAGTTGGAGGTCGGAGTAGCACTATCTCAAGTAGTTCTACGACAGCACGGGTGGATTCTAAATATTCCAAAATCGCAGCTGTCTCCGACGACACGTCTGCTGTTCCTAGGGATGATTCTGGACACAGTCCAGAAAAAGGTGTTTCTCCCGGAGGAGAAAGCCAGGGAGTTATCCGAGCTAGTCAGGAACCTCCTAAAACCAGGAAAAGTGTCAGTGCATCATTGCACAAGGGTCCTGGGAAAAATGGTGGCTTCTTACGAAGCGATTCCATTCGGCAGATTTCACGCAAGAACTTTTCAGTGGGATCTGCTGGAAAAATGGTCCGGATCGCATCTTCAGATGCATCAGCGGATAACCCTGTCTCCAAGGACAAGGGTGTCTCTTCTGTGGTGGCTGCAGAGTGCTCATCTACTAAAGGGCCACAGATTCGGCATTCAGGACTGGGTCCTGGTGACCACGGATGCCAGCCTGAAAGGCTGGGGAGCAGTCACACAAGGAAAAAATTTCCAGGGAGTGTGATCAAGTCTGGAGACTTCTCTCCACATAAATATACTGGAGCTAAGAGCAATTTACAATGCTCTAAGCTTAGCAAGACCTCTGCTTCAAGGTCAGCCGGTATTGATCCAGTGGGACAACATCACGGCAGTCGCCCACGTAAACAGACAGGGCGGCACAAGAAGCAGGAGGGCAATGGCAGAAACTGCAAGGATTCTTCACTGGGCGGAAAATCATGTGATAGCACTGTCAGCAGTGTTCATTCCGGGAGTGGACAACTGGAAAGCAGACTTCCTCAGCACGACCTCCACCCGGGAGAGTGGGGACTTCATCGGGAAGTCTTCCACATGATTGTGAACCGTTGGGAAAGACCAAAGGTGGACATGATGGCGTCCCGCCTGAACAAAAAACTCGACAGGTATTGCGCCAGGTCAAGAGACCCTCAGGCAATAGCTGGGGACGTTCTGGTAACACCGTGGGTGTACCAGTCGGTGTATGTGTTCCCTCCTCTGCTTCTCATACCTAAGGTACTGAGAATTATAAGACGTAGAGGAGTAAGAACTATACTCGTGGCTCCGGATTGGCCAAGAAGGACTTGGTACCCGGAACTTCAAGAGATGCTCACAGAGGATTCATGGCCTCTGCCGCTAAGAAGGGACTTACTTCAGCAAGTACCATGTCTGTTCCAAGACTTACCGCGGCTGCGTTTGACGGCATGGCGGTTGAACGCCGGATCCTAAGGGAAAAAGGCATTCCGGAAGAGGTCATTCCTACCCTGGTCAAAGCCAGGAAGGAGGTGACCGCACAACATTATCACCACATGTGGCGAAAATATGTTGCGTGGTGTGAGGCCAGGAAGGCCCCACGAAGAAATTTCAACTCGGTCGATTCCTGCATTTCCTGCAAACAGGAGTGTCTATGGGCCTCAAATTGGGGTCCATTAAGGTTCAAATTTCGGCCCTGTCGATTTTTTTCCAGAAAGAATTGGCTTCAGTTCCTGAAGTCCAGAAGTTTGTCAAGGGAGTACTGCATATACAACCCCCTTTTGTGCCTCCAGTGGCACTGTGGGATCTCAACGTAGTTCTGGGATTCCTCAAATCACATTGGTTTAAACCGCTCAAATCTGTGGATTTGAAATATCTCACATGGAAAGTGACCATGATGTTGGCCCTGGCCTCGGCCAGGCGAGTGTCAGAATTGGCGGCTTTGTCTCACAAAAGCCCATATCTGATTGTCCATTCGGACAGGGCAGAGCTGCGGACTCGTCCCCAGTTTCTCCCTAAGGTGGTGTCAGCGTTTCACCTGAACCAGCTTATTGTGGTACCTGCGGCTACTAGGGACTTGGAGGACTCCAAGTTGCTAGATGTTGTCAGGGCCCTGAAAATATAGGTTTCCAGGACGGCTGGAGTCAGGAAAACTGACTTGCTGTTATCCTGTATGCACCCAACAAAATGGGTGCTCTTGCTTCTAAGCAGACGATTGCTAGTTGGATGTGTAGTACAATTCAGCTTGCACATTCTGTGGCAGGCCTGCCACAGCCAAAATATGTAAATGCCCATTCCACAAGGAAGGTGGGCTCATCTTGGGCGGCTGCCCGAGGGGTCTCGGCTTTACAACTTTGCCGAGCTGCTACTTGGTCAGGGGCACACACTGGCTGAGGAGGACCTGGAGTTCTCTCACTCGGTGCTGCAGAGTCATCCGCACTCTCCCGCCCGTTTGGGAGCTTTGGTATAATCCCCATGGTCCTGACGGAGTCCCCAGCATCCACTTAGGACGTCAGAGAAAATAAGAATTTACTTACCGATAATTCTATTTCTCGTAGTCCGTAGTGGATGCTGGGCGCCCATCCCAAGTGCGGATTGTCTGCAATACTTGTACATAGTTATTGTTACAAAAATCGGGTTATTATTGTTGTGAGCCATCTTTTCAGAGGCTCCGCTGTTATCATGCTGTTAACTGGGTTCAGATCACAGGTTGTACAGTGTGATTGGTGTGGCTGGTATGAGTCTTACCCGGGATTCAAAATCCTTCCTTATTGTGTACGCTCGTCCGGGCACAGTATCCTAACTGAGGCTTGGAGGAGGGTCATAGGGGGAGGAGCCAGTGCACACCACCTGATCCTAAAGCTTTTACTTTTGTGCCCTGTCTCCTGCGGAGCCGCTATTCCCCATGGTCCTGACGGAGTCCCCAGCATCCACTACGGACTACGAGAAATAGAATTATCGGTAAGTAAATTCTTATTATTCTAGTACGCTGACATAAACCAGACTACTGATAATATAAACATACTAAGAATAAAAAAGCCAGTGATGATAGAAAATGCAGAATCTATAATCTCCATATTAGATATAATGGCCAGTAAGCGCTTAGACATCTCACATGAACATACTGACATTAGTACCATGGATGAAGGTCCCAACACTTATTTCTCTGACGTCCTAAGTGGATGCTGTGGACTCCGTCAGGACCATGGGGACTAGCGGCTCCGCAGGAGACAGGGCACAAAAGTAAAAGCTTTAGGATCAGGTGGTGTGCACTGGCTCCTCCCCCTATGACCCTCCTCCAAGCCTCAGTTAGATTTTTGTGCCCGGCCGAGAAGGGTGCAATCTAGGTGGCTCTCCTAAAGAGCTGCTTAGAGTAAAAGTTTGTTAGGTTTTTTATTTTCAGTGAGTCCTGCTGGCAACAGGCTCACTGCTACGAGGGACTTAGGGGAGAGAAGTGAACTCACCTGCGTGCAGGATGGATTGGCTTCTTAGGCTACTGGACACCATTAGCTCCAGAGGGAGTCGGAACACAGGTCTCACCCTGGGGTTCGTCCCGGCGCCGCGCCGCCGATCCCCCTTGCAGATGCCGAAAAGTGAAGGTCCAGAAACGGCGGCAGAAGACTCTTCAGTCTTCATAAGGTAGCGCACAGCACTGCAGCTGTGCGCCATTGTTGTCAGCACACTTCATAGCAGCGGTCACTGAGGGTGCAGGGCGCTGGGGGGGGGCGCCCTGGGCAGCAATGATAGTACCTTATTCTGGCTAAAAATACATCACATATAGCCCCTGGGGGCTATATGGATGTATTTAACCCCTGCCAGGTCTCAGAAAAACGGGAGAAGAAGCCCGCCGAAAAGGGGGCGGGGCCTATTCTCCTCGGCACACAGCGCCATTTTCCCTCACAGAAATGCTGGTGGGAAGGCTCCCAGGCTCTCCCCTGCACTGCACTACAGAAACAGGGTTAAAACAGAGAGGGGGGGCACTTATTTGGCTATATATATATATATATATATATATATATATATATATATATATATATATATATATATATATATATATATATATATATATATATATTAAAATGCTATAAGGGAAAAACACTTATATAAAGGTTGTCCCTGTATAATTATAGCGTTTTTGGTGTGTGCTGGCAAACTCGCCCTCTGTCTCCCCAAAGGGCTAGTGGGGTCCTGTCCTCTATCAGAGCATTCCCTGTGTGTGTGCTGTGTGTCGGTACGTGTGTGTCGACATGTATGAGGACGATGTTGGTGAGGAGGCGGAGCAATTGCCTGTAATGGTGATGTCACTCTCTAGGGAGTCGACACCGGAATGGATGGCTTATTTAAGGAATTACGTGATAATGTCAACACACTGCAAGGTCGGTTGACGACATGAGACGGCCGGCAAACAAATTAGTACCTGTCCAGGCGTCTCAAACACCGTCAGGGGCTGTAAAACGCTCATTTACCTCAGTCGGTCGACACGGACACTGACTCCAGTGTCGACGGTGAAGAAACAAACGTATTTTCCTTTAGGGCCACACGTTACATGTTAAGGGCAATGAAGGAGGTGTTACATATTTCTGATACTACAAGTACCACAAGAAGGGTATTATGTGGGGTGTGAAAAAACTACCTGTAGTTTCTCTATCGTCCTAGTGGATGCTGGGGTTCCTGAAAGGACCATGGGGAATAGCGGCTCCGCAGGAGACAGGGCACAAAAAGTAAAGCTTTAGGATCAGGTGGTGTGCACTGGCTCCTCCCCCTATGACCCTCCTCCAGACTCCAGTTAGATTTTTGTGCCCGGCCGAGAAGGGTGCAATCTAGGTGGCTCTCCTAAAGAGCTGCTTAGAAAAGTTTAGCTTAGGTTTTTTATTTTACAGTGATTCCTGCTGGCAACAGGATCACTGCAACGAGGGACTTAGGGGAGAAGAAGTGAACTCACCTGCGTGCAGGATGGATTGGCTTCTTGGCTACTGGACATCAGCTCCAGAGGGACGATCACAGGTACAGCCTGGATGGTCACCGGAGCCGCGCCGCCGGCCCCCTTGCAGATGCTGAAGTCAGAAGAGGTCCAGAATCGGCGGCTGAAGACTCCTGCAGTCTTCTAAAGGTAGCGCACAGCACTGCAGCTGTGCGCCATTTTCCTCTCAGCACACTTCACACGCAGTCACTGAGGGTGCAGGGCGCTGGGAGGGGGGCGCCCTGGGAGGCAAATGTAACCTATATAAAGGCTAAAAATACCTCACATATAGCCCCCAGAGGCTATATGGAGATATTTAACCCCTGCCTGGATTCACTAAATAGCGGGAGACGAGCCCGCCAAAAAAGGGGCGGGGCCTATCTCCTCAGCACACGGCGCCATTTCCTCTCACAGCTCCGCTGGTCAGGACGGCTCCCAGGTCTCTCCCCTGCACTGCACTACAGAAACAGGGTAAAACAGAGAGGGGGGGCAAATTTATGGCGATATTTTTATATATATAAAGCAGCTATAAGGGAGCACTTATTATAAGGCTATCCCTGTTATATATAGCGCTTTTGGTGTGTGCTGGCAAACTCTCCCTCTGTCTCCCCAAAGGGCTAGTGGGTCCTGTCTTCGTTAGGAGCATTCCCTGTGTGTCTGCTGTGTGTCGGTACGTGTGTGTCGACATGTATGAGGACGATATTGGTGTGGAGGCGGAGCAATTGCCAAATATGAGGATGTCACCCCCTAGGGAGTCGACACCAGAATGGATGCCTTTATTTATGGAACTACGGGATAGTGTCAACACGCTAAAGCAGTCGTTTGACGACATGAGACGGCCGGACAATCAATTAGTGCCTGTCCAGGCGACTCAAACACCGTCAGGGGCTGTAAAACGCCCTTTGCCTCAGTCGGTCGACACAGACCCAGACACAGGCACTGACTCCAGTGGTGACGGTGACGAATCAACCGTATTTTCCAGTAGGGCCACACGTTATATGATTTTGGCAATGAAGGAGGCGTTACATTTAGCTGATACTACAGGTACCACTAAACAGGGTATTATGTGGGGTGTGAAAAAACTACCTATAGTTTTTCCTGAATCGGAAGAATTAAATGACGTGTGTAATGAAGCGTGGGTTGCTCCTGATAAAAAGCTGATAATTTCAAAGAAATTATTGGCATTATACCCTTTCCCGCCAGAGGTTAGGGAGCGCTGGGAAACATCTCCTAGGGTGGACAAGGCGCTAACACGCTTATCTAAACAAGTGGCGTTACCCTCTCCTGAGACGGCCGCACTTAAAGATCCATCAGATAGGAGGATGGAAAATATCCAAAAAAGTATATACACACATGCAGGTGTTATACTACGACCAGCTATAGCGACTGCCTGGATGTGCAGTGCTGGGGTAGTTTGGTCAGAGTCCCTGATTGAAAATATTGATACCCTGGACAGGGACAATATTTTACTGTCGTTAGAACAAATAAAGGATGCATTTCTTTATATGCGTGATGCACAGAGGGATATCTGCACACTGGCATCACGGGTAAGTGCTATGTCCATTTCGGCCAGAAGAGCTTTATGGACGCGACAGTGGACAGGCGATGCGGATTCAAAACGGCATATGGAAGTTTTGCCGTATAAAGGGGAGAAGTTATTTGGAGTCGGTCTATCAGATTTGGTGGCCACGGCTACAGCCGGGAAATCCACCTTTCTACCTCAAGTCACTCCCCAACAGAAAAAGGCACCGACTTTTCAACCGCAGCCCTTTCGTTCCTTTAAAAATAAGAGAGCAAAGGGCTATTCATATCTGCCACGAGGCAGAGGTCGAGGGAAGAGACAGCAACAGGCAGCTCCTTCCCAGGAACAGAAGCCCTCCCCGGCTTCTACAAAAGCCTCAGCATGACGCTGGGGCTTCTCAAGCGGACTCGGGGACTGTGGGCGGTCGTCTCAAAAATTACAGCGCGCAGTGGGCTCACTCGCAAGTAGATCCCTGGATCCTGCAGATAATATCTCAGGGGTACAGGTTGGAATTAGAGACAGATCCACCTCGCCGTTTCCTGAAGTCTGCTTTACCAACGTCCCCCTCCGAAAGGGAGACGGTTTTGGAAGCCATTCACAAGCTGTACTCTCAGCAGGTGATAGTCAAGGTACCTCTTCTACAACAAGGGAAGGGGTATTGTTCCACTCTTTTTGTGGTACCGAAGCCGGATGGCTCGGTAAGGCCTATTCTAAATCTGAAGTCCTTGAACCTGTACATAAAGAAGTTCAAGTTCAAAATGGAGTCACTCAGAGCAGTGATAGCGAACCTGGAAGAGGGGGATTTTATGGTATCCTTGGACATCAAGGATGCGTATCTCCACGTTCCAATTTACCCCTCACACCAGGGGTACCTCAGGTTCGTTGTACAAAACTGTCACTATCAGTTTCAGACGCTGCCGTTTGGATTGTCCACACCTGGGGTCTTTACAAAGGTAATGGCCGAGATGATGATTCTTCTTCGAAGAAAAGGCATATTAATTATCCCATACTTGGACGATCTCCTAATAAGAGCAAGGTCCAGAGAACAGCTAGAGATGGGATTAGCACTGTCTCAAGAAGTGCTAAAACAGCACGGGTGGATTCTGAATATTCCAAAATCCCAGTTAATGCCGACAACTCGTCTGCTGTTCCTAGGGATGATTCTGGACACTGTTCAGAAAAAGGTTTTTCTCCCGGAGGAAAAAGCCAAGGAGTTATCCGAGCTTGTCAGGAACCTCCTAAAACCAGGAAAGGTGTCTGTACATCAATGCACAAGAGTCCTGGGAAAAATGGTGGCTTCTTACGAAGCAATTCCATTCGGCAGATTCCACGCAAGAATTTTCCAAAGGGATCTGTTGGACAAATGGTCAGGGTCGCATCTTCAGATGCACCTGCGGATAACCCTGTCTCCAAGGACAAGGGTGTCTCTTCTGTGGTGGTTGCAGAGTGCTCATCTATTGGAGGGCCGCAGATTCGGCATACAGGATTGGATCCTGGTGACCACGGACGCCAGCCTGAGAGGCTGGGGAGCAGTCACACAAGGAAGAAACTTCCAGGGAGTATGGACGAGCCTGGAAACGTCTCTTCACATAAACATTCTGGAACTAAGAGCAATCTACAATGCTCTAAGCCAGGCAGAACCTCTGCTTCAGGGAAAACCGGTGTTGATCCAGTCGGACAACATCACGGCAGTCGCCCATGTGAACAGACAGGGCGGCACAAGAAGCAGGAGTGCAATGGCAGAAGCTGCAAGGATTCTTCGCTGGGCAGAGAATCATGTGATAGCACTGTCAGCAGTGTTCATCCCGGGAGTGGACAACTGGGAAGCAGACTTCCTCAGCAGACACGATCTTCACCCGGGAGAGTGGGGACTTCATCCAGAAGTCTTCCACATGCTGGTAACCCGTTGGGAAAGACCAATGGTGGACATGATGGCGTCTCGCCTCAACAAAAAACTGGACAGGTATTGCGCCAGGTCAAGAGATCCGCAGGCAATAGCTGTGGACGCGCTGGTAACGCCTTGGGTGTACCAGTCGGTGTATGTGTTTCCTCCTCTGCCTCTCATACCAAAAGTATTGAGAATTATACGGCAAAGAGGCGTAAGAACGATACTAGTGGTTCCGGATTGGCCAAGAAGGACTTGGTACCCGGAACTTCAAGAGATGATCACGGAAGATCCGTGGCCTCTACCTCTAAGGAGGGACTTGCTTCAGCAGGGTCCCTGTCTGTTTCAAGACTTACCGCGGCTGCGTTTGACGGCATGGCGGTTGAACGCCGGATCCTAAAGGAAAAAGGCATGCCGGAAGAAGTCATTCCTACTTTGATTAAAGCAAGGAAGGAAGTAACCGTGCAACATTATCACCGAATTTGGCGAAAATATGTTGCGTGGTGCGAAGATCGGAGTGCTCCGACGGAGGAATTTCAACTGGGTCGATTCCTACATTTCCTGCAATCAGGATTGTCTATGGGTCTCAAATTGGGATCTATTAAGGTTCAAATTTCGGCCCTGTCGATTTTCTTTCAAAAAGAATTGGCTTCAGTCCCTGAAGTCCAGACCTTGTTAAGGGAGTGCTGCATATACAGCCTCCTGTGGTGCCTCCAGTGGCACCGTGGGATCTCAATGTGGTTTTGGACTTTCTAAAATCTCATTGGTTTGAACCACTAAAAAAGGTGGATTTGAAATATCTCACATGGAAAGTGACCATGCTTCTAGCCCTGGCTTCGGCCAGGAGAGTGTCAGAACTGGCAGCTTTATCTTACAAAAGCCCATATCTGATTTTCCATTCGGACAGGGCAGAACTGCGGACTCGTCCGCATTTTCTCCCTAAGGTGGTGTCAGCATTTCATCTGAACCAGCCTATTGTAGTGCCTGCGGCTACAAGTGACTTGGAGGACTCCAAGTTACTGGACGTTGTCAGAGCATTAAAAATATATATTGCAAGGACAGCTGGAGTCAGAAAATCTGACTCGTTGTTTATATTGTATGCACCCAACAAGATGGGTGCTCCTGCGTCTAAGCAGACGATTGCTCGTTGGATCTGTAGCACAATCCAACTTGCACATTCTGTGGCAGGCCTGCCACAGCCTAAATCTGTAAAGGCCCACTCCACAAGGAAGGTGGGCTCATCTTGGGCGGCTGCCCGAGGGGTCTCGGCATTACAACTTTGCCGAGCAGCTACGTGGTCAGGGGAGAACACGTTTGTAAAATTTTACAAATTTGATACTCTGGCTAAGGAGGACCTGGAGTTCTCTCATTCGGTGCTGCAGAGTCATCCGCACTCTCCCGCCCGTTTGGGAGCTTTGGTATAATCCCCATGGTCCTTTCAGGAACCCCAGCATCCACTAGGACGATAGAGAAAATAAGATTTTACTTACCGATAAATCTATTTCTCGGAGTCCGTAGTGGATGCTGGGCGCCCATCCCAAGTGCGGATTATCTGCAATAATTGTACATAGTTATTGTTAACAAATTCGGGTTATTGTTGAAGGAAGCCATCTTTCAGAGGCTCCGCTGTTATCATACTGTTAACTGGGTTTAGATCACAAGTTGTACGGTGTGATTGGTGTGGCTGGTATGAGTCTTACCCGGGATTCAAAATCCTCCCTTATTGTGTACGCTCGTCCGGGCACAGTACCTAACTGGAGTCTGGAGGAGGGTCATAGGGGGAGGAGCCAGTGCACACCACCTGATCTGGAAAAGCTTTACTTTTTGTGCCCTGTCTCCTGCGGAGCCGCTATTCCCCATGGTCCTTTCAGGAACCCCAGCATCCACTACGGACTCCGAGAAATAGATTTATCGGTAAGTAAAATCTTATTTTTTCCTGAATCAGATAAATTAAATGAAGTGTGTGATGATGCGTGGGTTTCCCCCGATAGAAAATTATTGGCGGTATACCCTTTCCCGCCAGAAGTTAGGGCGCGTTGGGAAACACCCTTTAGGGTGGATAAGGCGCTCACACGCTTATCAAAACAAGTGGCGGTACCGTCTCCAGATAGGGCCGCCCTCAAGGAGCCAGCTGAGAGGCTGAAAAATATCCTAAAAAGGTATATACACACATACTTGTGTTACACTGCGACCAGCGATCGCCTCAGCCTGGATGTGCAGCGCTGGGGTGGCTTGGTCGGATTCCCTGACTGAAAATATTGATACCCTTGACAGGGACAGTATTTTATTGACTATAGAGCATTTAAAGGATGCATTTCTATATATGCGAGATGCACAGAGGGATATTTGCACTCTGGCATCAAGAGTAAGTGCGATGTCCATATCTGCCAGAAGATGTTTATGGACACGACAGTGGTCAGGTGATGCAGATTCCAAACGGCACATGGAAGTATTGCCGTATAAAGGGGAGGAGTTATTTGGGGTCGGTCCATCGGACCTGGTGGCCTCGGCAACAGCTGGAAAATCCACCTTTTTTACCCCAAATCACATCTCAGCAGAAAAAGACACCGTCTTTTCAGCCTCAGTCCTTTCGTCCCCATAAGGGCAAGCGGGCAAAAGGCCAGTCATATCTGCCCAGGGATAGAGGAAAGGGAAGAAGACTGCAGCAGGCAGCCCATTCCCAGGAACAGAAGCCCTCCACAGGTTCTGCCAAGTCCTCAGCATGACGCTGGGGCCGTACAAGCGGACTCAAGTGCGGTGGGGGGTCGTCTCAAGAGTTTCAGCGCGTAGTGGGCTCACTCGCAAGTGGACCCCTGGATCCTACAAGTAGTATCCCAGGGGTACAGACTAGAAATTCGAGACGTCTCCCCCTCGCAGGCTCCTGATGTCTGCTTTACCAACGTCTTCCTCCGACAGGGAGGCAGTATTGGAAACAATTCACAAGCTGTATTCCCAGCAGGTGATAATCAAAGTACCCCCTCCTACAACAAGGAAAGGGGTATTATTCCACACTATATTGTGGTACTGAAGCCAGACGGCTCGGTGAGACCTATTCTAAATGGGAAATCTTTGAACACTTACATACAAAGGTTCAAATCAAGATGGAGTCACTCAGAGCAGTGATAGCGAACCAGGAAGAAGGGGACTATATGGTGTCCCTGGACATCAAGGATGCTTACCTCCCATGTCCCAAATTGCCCTTCTCTCCAAGGGTACCTCAGGTTCGTGGTACGGAACTGTCACTATCAGTTTCAGACGCTGCCGTTTGGATTGTCCACAGGCACCCCGGGTCTTTACCAAAGTAATGGCCGAAATGATGATTCTTCTTCAAAGAAAAGGCGTCTTAATTATCCTTTACTTGGACGATCTCCTGATAAGGGCAAGCTCCAAGAGAACAGTTGGAAGTCGAGTAGCACTATCTCAAGTAGTTTTACGACAGCACGGGTGGATTCTAAATATCCAAAATCGCAGCCGTTTCCGACGACACTGTCTGCTGTTCCTAGGATGGTTCTGGACACAGTCCAGAAAAAGGTGTTTCTCCCGGAGGAGGAAGCCAGGGAGTTATCCGAGCTAGTCAGGAACCTCCTAAAACCAGGAAAAGTGTCAGTGCATCATTGCACAAGAGTCCTGGGAAAATGGTGGCTTATTACGAAGCGATTCCATTCGGCAGATTTCCACGCAAGAAAACTTTTTCAGTGGGATCTGCTGGGACAAATGGTCCGGATCGCATTTTCAGATGCATCAGCGGATAACCCTATCTCCAAGGACAAGGGTGTCTCTCCCTGTGGTGGTTACAGAGTGCTCATCTTCTAGAGGGCCGCAGATTCGGCATTCAGGATTGGATGCTGGTGACCACGGAGGCTAGCCTGAGAGGCTGGGGAGCAGTCACACAGGGAAAAAAATTTCCAGGGAGTGTGATCAAGTCTGGAGATTTTTCTCACTAAATATACTGGAGCTAAGGGCAATTTACAATGCTCTAAGCTTAGCAAGACCTCTGCTTCAAGGTCAGCCGGTATTGATCCAGTGGGACAACATCACGGCAGTCGCCCACGTAAACAGACAGGGCGGCACAAGAAGCAGGAGGGGCAATGGCAGAAACTGCAAGGATTTTTCGCTGGGCGGAAAATCATGTGATAGCACTGTCAGCAGTGTTCATTCCAGGAGTGGACAACTGGGAAGCAGACTTCCTCAGCACAACCTCCACCCGGGAGAGTGGGTGACTTCATCGGGAAGTCTTCCACATGATTGTGAACTGTTGAAAAGACCAAAGGTGGACATGATGGCGTCCCGCCTGAACAAAAAACTGGACAAGTATTGCGGCCAGGTCAAAAGACCCTCAGGCAATAGCTGTGGACGTTCTGGTAACACCGTGGGTGTAACAGTCGGTGTATGGGTTCCCTCCTCTGCTTCTCATACCCAAGTATTGAGAATTATAAGACGTAGAGGAGTAAGAACTATACTCGTGGCTCCGGATTGGCCAAGAAGGACTTGGTACCCGAACTTCAAGAGATGCTCACAGAGGACTCATGGCCTCTGCCGCTAAGAAGGGACTTGCTTCAGCAAGTACCATGTCTGTTCCAAGACTTACCGCGGCTGCGTTGACGGCATGGCGGTTGAACGCCGGATCCTAAGGGAAAAAAGGCATTCCGGAAGAGGTCATTCCTACCCTGGTCAAAGCCAGGAAGGAGGTGACCGCAAAGAGATTATCACCACATGTGGCGAAAATATGTTGCGTGGTGTGAGGCCAGGAAGGCCCCATGAAGAAATTTCAACTCGGTCGTTTCCTGCATTTCTGCAAACAGGATTGTCTATGGGCCTCAAATTGGGGTCCATTAAGGTTCAAATTTCGGCCCTGTCGATTTCTTCCAGAAAGAATTGGCTTCAGTTCCTGAAGTCCAGAAGTTTGTCAAGGGAGTACTGCATATACAACCCCTTTGTGCCTGCCTCCAGTGGCACTGTGGGATCTCAACGTAGTTCTGGGATTCCTAAAATCACATTGGTTTAAACAGCTCAAATCTGTGGATTTGAAATATCTCACAGGGAAAGTGACCATGCTGTTGGCCCTGGCCTCGGCCAGGCGAGTGTCAGAATTGGCGGCGTTTGTCTCAAAAAAGCCCATATCTGATTGTCCATTCGGACAGGGCAGAGCTGCGGACTCATCCCCAGTTTCTCCCTAAGGTGGTGTCAGTGTTTCACCCGAACCAGCTTATTGTGGTACCTGCGGCTACTAGGGACTTGGAGGACTCCAAGTTGCTAGATGTTGTCAGGGCCCTGAAAATATAGTTTCCAGGACGGCTGGAGTCAGGAAAACTGACTTGCTGTTATCCTGTATGCACCCAACAAACTGGGTGCTCTTGCTTCTAAGCAGACGATTGCTAGTTGGATGTGTAGTACAATTCAGCTTGCACATTCTGTGGCAGGCCTGCCACAGCCAAAATATGTAAATGCCCATTCCACAAGGAAGGTGGGCTCATCTTGGGCGGCTGCCCGAGGGGTCTCGGCTTTACAACTTTGCCGAGCTGATACTTGGTCAGGGGCACACCCTGACTGAGGAGGACCTGGAGTTCTCTCATTCGGTGCTGCAGAGTCATCCGCACTCTCCCGCCCGTTTGGGAGCTTTGGTATAATCCCCATGGTCCTGACGGAGTCCACAGCATCCACTTAGGACGTCAGAGAAAATAAGAATTTACTTACCGATAATTCTATTTCTCGTAGTCCGTAGTGGATGCTGGGCGCCCATCCCAAGTGCGGATTGTCTGCAATACTTGTACATAGTTATTGTTACAAAAATCGGGTTATTATTGTTGTGAGCCATCTTTTCAGAGGCTCCGCTGTTATCATGCTGTTAACTGGGTTCAGATCACAGGTTGTACAGTGTGATTGGTGTGGCTGGTATGAGTCTTACCCGGGATTCAAAATCCTTCCTTATTGTGTACGCTCGTCCGGGCACAGTATCCTAACTGAGGCTTGGAGGAGGGTCATAGGGGGAGGAGCCAGTGCACACCACCTGATCCTAAAGCTTTTACTTTTGTGCCCTGTCTCCTGCGGAGCCGCTAGTCCCCATGGTCCTGACGGAGTCCACAGCATCCACTACGGACTACGAGAAATAGAATTATCGGTAAGTAAATTCTTATTTTCTTCATCAATTTACTCCGTTTAACTCTCACTAGGAACTTTTTTCTTTTCAACGGGGAATTCTTTCAACAACGGACAGGTTGTGCAATGGGGTCACGTTGCCCGTTCGTATGCGAATACATACATGTTTATGATCAAACACAACCTCATCCTGACTTCAGATGTCGTCATTTATATTTTTACACTCGTTACATAGACGACGTGTTATTATTCTGGACAAGTCCCCAAGAACTCTTCATTGAAAGTATTACTAACATCAATGCTCCTGGACTCCCTTTCTCTGTTATTGAGAGTGAAGAGATTGACGTGCAATCCGGATGATTTAGAACCAAGTATGCAACTTATGATGAGCAAATTTCGTGAGAGGGGTTACTCGGAGGAGATCTTGAGGCAGGCCAAGCTGAAGGTGCATTCGATATCTCGTGCAGACCTTTTATGCAGAAAGAGAGAAAAAGAAAACAGACACTAAAGAACGTCTACACTGGGTTCACATCTTTAATGTTGCGGACAAATTCATACATGAAACCTCCAGAAACTTATGGCCGGTGATACAACAAGATAAAGATCTGAAAAGTTTGAGACATACTAAAATCATGTCGTGCTATAAACAGGGTAGGAATTTACGTGACGGGATCGTACGAACGGATATTAGTAAACGTGAACCTACCAATGTGATGTGGAGACAAGCTGGTTGTCACACTACTTGCAGCTGTATGATTGCAGCTACATTTTTCTTTCACCCGCATTCTGGCATTATATTCCGTATCCACTATCCTGTTTTCTCTAACGTCCTAGAGGATGCTGGGGACTCCGTAAGGACCAAGGGGAGAGACGGGCTCCGCAGGAGACATGGGCACTTTAAGAAAGACTTTAGTTCTGGGTGTGCACTGGCTCCTCCCTCTATGCCCCTCCTCCAGACCTCAGTTTGTTTGATACTGTAAGTATGGCGGAAATGATGGTGCTCCTGCGCAAGCAAGGTGTCACAATTATCCCGTACTTGGACGATCTCCTGATAAAAGCGAGATCAAGAGAGCAGTTGCTGAACAGCGTATCTCTTTCACTGAAAGTGTTACAGCAACACGGCTGGATTCTCAATATCCCGAAGTCGCAGTTGGTTCCTACGACTCGTCTGTCTTTCTTGGGCATGATTCTGGACACGGACCAGAAGAGGGTTTATTTCCCGATAGAAAAGGCCCAGGAACTCTTGACTCTTGTCAGGAACCTATTGAAACCAAAACAGGTGTCAGTGCATCACTGCACTCGATTCCTGGGAAAGATGGTGGCATCATACGAGGCCATTCCCTTCGGCAGGTTCCATGCGAGGACTTTCCAATGGGACCTACTGGACAAGTGGTCCGGGTCACATTTACAGATGTATTGGTTGATCACCCTGTCCCCCAGGGTATCACTCCTGTGGTGGCTGCAGAGTGCTCACCTTCTAGAGGGCCGCAGATTCGGCATTCAGGGCTGGATCCTGGTGACCACAGACGCAAGCCTCCGAGGGTGGGGGGCAGTCACACAGGGAAGAAATTTCCAAGGTCTTTGGTCAAGTCAAGAGACTTGTCTTCACATCAACATCCTGGAACTAAGGGCCGTATACAACGCCCTACGTCAAGCGGAGACCTTACTTCGCGACCAACCGGTTCTGATCCAGTCAGACAACGTCACCGCAGTGGCTCATGTAAACCGCCAAGGCGGCACAAGGAGCAGAGTGGCGATGGCAGAAGCCACCAGAATTCTTCGCTGGGCGGAGAATCACGTAAGCGCACTGTCAGCAGTGTTCATTCCGGGAGTGGACAACTGGGAAGCAGACTTCCTCAGCAGACACGACCTACACCCAGGAGAGTGGGGACTTCATCAGGAAGTCTTCGCACAGATTACAAGTCGGTGGGAACTGCCACAGATAGACATGATAGCGTCCCGCCTCAACAAAAAGCTACAGAGGTATTGCGCAAGGTCAAGAGACCCTCAGGCAGTAGCGGTAGACGCCCTAGTGACACAGTGGGTGATCCGGTCGGTCTATGTATTTCCTCCTCTTCCTCTCATACCCAAGGTGTTGAGGATAATAAGACAAAGAGGAGTGAGAACAATCCTCATTGTTCCAGATTGGCCACGGAGGACCTGGTATCCGGATCTGCAGGAAATGCTCACAGAAGATCCGTGGCCTCTTCCTCTAAGACAGGACCTGTTGCAGCAGGGGCCCTGTCTATTCCAAGTCTTACCGCGGCTGCGTTTGACGGCATGGCGGTTGAACGCCGGATCCTAGCAGAGAAAGGCATTCCGGTTGAGGTCATCCCTACGCTGATATAGGCTAGGAAGGATGTAACGTCAAAACATTATCACCGTATATGGCGAAAATTTGTTTTTTGGTGTGAGGCCAGGAATGCGCCTACGGAAGAATTCCATCTGGGCCGTTTCCTTCACTTCCTACAAACTGGAGTGAATTTGGGCCTAAAATTAGGCTCTATTAAGGTCCAGATTTCGACCTTATCCATTTTCTTTCAAAAAGAATTGGCTTCTCTTCCAGAAGTTCAGACTTTTGTAAAAGGAGTGCTGCATATTCAGCCCCTTTTGTGCCTCCGGTGGCACATTGGGACCTTAACGTGGTGTTAAGTTTTCTAAATTCACACTGGTTTGAACTTAAAACGGTGGAGTTGAAATATCTCACGTGGAAGGTGGTCATGTTGTTAGCCTTGGCTTCGGCTAGGCGAGTTTCGGAATTGGCTGCTTTATCACATAAAAGGCCATATCTGGTTTTCCATATGGATAGAGCGGAGTTGCGGACCCGTCCTCAATTCCTACCTAGGGTGGTCTCATCCTTTCATATGAACCATCCTATTGTGGTGCCTGTGGCTACGCGTGACTTGGAGGATTCCGAGTTACTTGATGTGGTCAGGGCTTTGAAAATTTACGTGGCCAGGACGGCTGGAGTCAGGAAAACTGAAGCGCTGTTTGTCCAGTATGCAACCAACAAGATTGGTGCCCCTGCTTCAAAGCAGACTCTTGCTCGCTGGATTTGTAACACGATTCAGCAAGCGCATTCTACGGCTGGATTGCCGTTACCGAAATCGGTCAAGGCCCATTCCACCAGGAAAGTGGGCTCTTCTTGGGCGGCTGCCCGAGGGGTCTCGGCACTACAGCTGTGTCGAGCGGCTACTTGGTCGGGTTCAAAAACCTTTGCAAAATACTATAAGTTTGATACCCTGGCTGAGGAGGACCTCATGTTTGCTCAATCAGTACTGCAGAGTCATCCGCACTCTCCCTCCCGTTTGGGAGCTTTGGTATAATCCCCATGGTCCTTACGGAGTCCCCAGCATCCTCTAGGACGTTAGAGAAAATAAGATTTTAAACCTACCGGTAAATCTTTTTCTCGTAGTCCGTAGAGGATGCTGGGCGCCCGTCCCAAGTGCAGACTACTTCTGCAATACTTGTATATAGTTATTGCTTCAATAAGGGTTATGTTATAGTTGCATCGGTTTTGAACTGATGCTATGTTGTTTTTTCATACTGTTAACTGGGTAAAGTTATCACAAGTTATACGGTGTGATTGGTCTGGGCTGGTATGAATCTTGCTCTGGATTAACAAAATCCTTTCCTCGTACTGTCCGTCTCCTCTGGGCACAGTTTCTCTAACTGAGGTCTGGAGGAGGGGCATAGAGGGAGGAGCCAGTGCACACCCAGAACTAAAGTCTTTCTTAAAGTGCCCATGTCTCCTGCGGAGCCCGTCTATCCCACACCATTATAAGTGTTTTATATTGGAAAGACAGTGAGGATGTTCAAAGAGAGGATCACGCAACATCGATCTGCAATTAGAGCTTCCATCAATAAGACTCAAAAAGAAAATGAGCAACCGGTGGCTGAACACTTCGCTGCCGCTAAACATGGACTTTCGACTCTAAAATATATCCTCATTAATCATGTCCCTGAGGATCCTAGAGGTGGTGATAGAGGGAAGCGCCTCCTCCAGAGAGAAGCTTTTTGGATTTTTAAGTTGTACACTCTAACCCCGTGGACTTAATGACCAATTCTCCTTTAATATGTTCATGTGAGATGTCTAAGCGCTCACTGGCGCATTATATCTAGTGTTCACGCTAGGCTGTTTTAGCAGGGCGCCGCGCCCTGCCCGATTATAAAAAAATTTTGGGCAAAACCCAGCCTGCCCTTTCTGCGGTGCCCTGCTAAAACACCCGCCCGCTTTCTGCCCTCCCAGCGTGTAAAGATGCCGTGCGCATGCGCGCGGCATCCATTCATGCTGTGGGAGAGCTTGGGGGAAGCCCAGCACCTCCGTAGGTGCTGGGCACACCTCCAACAGTGACGCCGCCGGCTGCCCATGCTCCCTGTCTGGGGGCTGAGCCGCCCACTTGTGGGATGTAGTTTGGCTATGCCCCCTATTTGCATGGCCGCGCCCCTTTTGGCGCGCGCACTTGTGCCCCTCACACTCCGGCGCCCTTCCCCACTGCTAGAGTGAACACTAATTGTACCAAGTTGCCCAGTATTGTGCTTACTATTATGTCAGCTACAAGAGGTAACGGAGCTGGGGCTTCTCCCACACTGTGTGATAATGCTGCAGACATTTCTCTAACGTCCTAAGTGGATGCTGGGGACTCCGTAAGGACCATGGGGATTAGCGGCTCCGCAGGAGACTGGGCACAACTAAAGAAAGTTTTAGGACTACCTGGTGTGCACTGGCTCCTCCCACTAAGACCCTCCTCCAGACCTCAGTTAGATTCTTGTGCCCGGCTGAGCTGGATGCACACTAGGGGCTCTCCTGAGCTCCTAGAAAGAAAGTATATTTAGGTTTATTATTTTACAGTGAGATCTGCTGGCAACAGACTCACTGCAGCGAGGGACTAAGGGGAGAAGAAGCGAACCTACCTAACAGGTGGTAGTTTGGGCTTCTTAGGCTACTGGACACCATTAGCTCCAGAGGGATCGACCGCAGGACCCGACCTTGGTGTTCGTTCCCGGAGCCGCGCCGCCGTCCCCCTTACAGAGCCAGAAGCATGAAGAGTCCGGAAAATCGGCGGCAGAAGACTTCGGTCTTCACCAAGGTAGCGCACAGCACTGCAGCTGTGCGCCATTGCTCCTCATGTACACCTCACACTCCGGTCACTGATGGGTGCAGGGTGCTGGGGGGGGGCGCCCTGAGGGCAATATATGACACCTTGGCTGGCAAATCATCACAATATATAGTCCTAGAGGCTATATAGATGTAAAATTACCCCTGCCAGTATTCCAGAAAAAGCGGCAGAAAGTCAGCCGAAAAAGGGGCGGGGCTTCTCCCTCAGCACACTGGCGCCATTTTCTCTTCACTGTGCAGCTGGAAGACAGCTCCCCAGGCTCTCCCCTGTAGTTTTCAGGCTCAAAGGGTTAAAAAGAGAGGGGGGGCACTAAATTTAGGCGCAATATATGTATACAAGCAGCTATTTGGGGAAAAAATCACTCAGTTATAGTGTTAATCCCTGCATTATATAGCGCTCTGGTGTGTGCTGGCATACTCTCTCTCTGTCTCCCAAAAGGACTTTGTGGCGTCCTGTCCTCAGTCAGAGCATTCCCTGTGTGTGTGCGGTGTGTCGGTACGGCTGTGTCGACATGTTGGATGAGGAAGGTTACGTGGAGGCGGAGCAGAGGCCGATAAATGGGATGTCGCCCCCTGTGGGGCCGACACCAGAGTGGATGGATAGGTGGAAGGTATTAACCGACAGTGTCGACTCCTTACATAAAAGGCTGGATGACGTAACAGCTGTGGGACAGCCGGCTTCTCTGCCCGCGTCTGCCCAGGCGTCTCAAAGGCCATCAGGGGCTCAAACAACGCCCGTTACCTCAGATGGCAGACACAGATGTCGACACGGAGTCTGACTCCAGTGTCGACGAGGTTGAGACATATACACAATCCACTAGGAACATCCGTTACATGATCTCGGCAATGAAAAATGTGTTACGCATTTTCTGACATGAACCCAAGTACCACATAAAAGGGGTTTTATTTTTGGGGAGAAACAGCAGCAAGTGTTTTGTTCCCCCATCAGATGAATGAATGAAGTGTTTAAAGAAGCGTGGTTTCTCCCGATAAGAAACTGGTAATTTCTAAAAAGTTACTGATGGCGTACCCTTTCCCGCCAGAGGATAGGTCACGTTGGGAGATATCCCTTAGGGTGGATAAGGCGCTCACACGTTTGGAAAAAAGGTGGCACTGCCGTCTTAGGATACGGCCACCTTGAAGGAACCTGCTGATAAAAAGCAGGAGGCGAGCCTAAAGTCTGTATTTACACACTCAGGTTATATACTGAAACCTGCAATTGCCTCAGCATAAATAGTGCTGCTGCAGCGTGGTCTGATACCCTGTCAGATAATATTAATACGCTAAGACAGGGATAATATTTTGCTAACATTGAGCATATTTAAGACGTTGTCTTATATATAAAGGATGCACAGAGGGATATTTGCCGACTGGCATCCAGAATTAATGCAATGTCCATTCTGCCAGGAATGTATTAGAAACCCGGCAGTGGACAGGTGATGCTGCATTTAAAAGGCACATGGAGATTCTGCCTTATAAGGGTGAGGAATTGTTTGGGGATGGTCTCTGGGACCTCGTATCCACAGCAACAGCTGGGAAGAAAATTTTTTACCTCAGGTTTCCTCACAAAAAAGCCTAAGAAAGCACCGTATTTTCAGGTACAGTCCTTTCGGCTTCAGAAAAGCAAGCGGGTCAAAGGCGCTTCCTTTCTGCACAGAGACAAGGGAAGAAGGAAAAAGCTGCACCAGTCAGCCAGTTCCCAGGATCAAATATCTTCCCTCGCTTCCTCTGAGTCCACCGCATGACGCTGGGGCTCCACAGGTGGAGATAGGTGCGGTGGGGGCGCGTCTCGGGAACTTCAGGGACCAGTGGGCTTGCCCACAGGTGGATCCCTAGGTTCTGCAAGTAGTATCACAAGGATACAAGCTGGAGTTCGAGACGACTCCCCCTCGCCGTTGCCTCACATCAGCCTTGCCTGCTGCCCTCGGAGAAAGGTAGTACTGGCGGCAATTCACAATCTGTACTTCCAGCAGGTGAAATCAAGGTACCCCTCCTTCAACAAGGCCGGGGTTACTATTCCAAAATGTTGTGGTACCGAAACCAGACGGTTCGGTGAGACCCATTCTAAAATTGAAATCCTTAAACACTTATATACGAAGGTTCAAGTTCAAAATGGAATCGCTCAGGGCTATTATTGCAAGCCTGGAAAATTTCAGGGTATCACTGGACATCAAGGATACTTACCTGCATGTCCCTATTTACCCTCTTCACCAGGTGTACCTCAAAATTGTGGTACAGGATTGTCATTACCAATTCCAGATGTTGCCGTTGGTCTGTCCCCTGCACCGAGGGTATTTACCAAGGTAATGGCCGAAGTACTTATCCCGTACTTGGACGATCTCCTTATAAAGGCGAGGTCCAGGGAGCAGTTGTTCGTCAGAGTAGCACTATCTCGGGAAGTGCTACAACAGCACGGCTGGATTCTGAATATTCCAAAGTCGCAGCTGGTTCCTACGACGCGTCTACTGTTCCTGGGTATGGTTCTGGACACAGAACAGGATAAAAAGGGTTTCTCCCGGAGGAGAAGTCCAAGGAGTTGGCGTCTCTAGACGGAGACCTCCTAATACAAATACAGGTATCGGTGCATCAATGCACGCGAGCCTTGGGAAAGATGGTAGTTTCTTACGAAGAATTTCCATTCGCCAAGTCTCATGCAAGGATCTTCCAGTGGGATCTGTTGGACAAGTAGTCCGGGTCGCATCCTCAGATGCATCGGCGGATAACTCTGTCTCCAAGGGCCAGGGTGTCGCTGTGGTGGTGACTGCAGTGTGCTCATCTTCTAGGGGGCCGCAGATTAGGCATACAGGACTGGGTCCTGGTGACCACGGATGCCAGCCTTCAAGGCTGGGGGGCAGTCACACAGGGAAGAAACTTCCAAGGCCTATGGAAACGTCAGTAGACTTCCCTACACATAATTGTTCTGGAACTGGGCCATTTACAATGCCCTAAGTCAGGCTAGACCCCTGCTTCAACACCGGCCGGTGCTGATCCAGTTAGACAACATCACGGCGGTCGCTCATGTAAACCGACAGGGCGGCACAAGAAGCAGGATGGCGATGGCAGAAGCCACAAGGATTCTCCGATGGGCGGAAAATCATGTGTTAGCACTGTCAGCAGTGTTCATTCCCGGAGTGGACAACTGAGACGCAGACTTTCTCAGCAGACACGACCTCCACCCGGGAGAGTGGGAACTTCATCCAGAAGTCTTCCAAATGATTGTACACCGTGGGGAAAGGCCACAGGTGGACAGGATGGCGTCCCGCCTCAACAAAAAGCTACAAAGATATTGCGCCAGGTCAATGGACCCTCAGGCGATAGCTGTGGACGCTCTGGTAACACCGTGGGTGTACCAGTCGGTGTATGTGTTCCCTTCTCTGCCTCTCATACCCAAGGTAATGAGAATAATAAGAAGGAGAGGAGTAAGAACTATACTCATTGTTCCGGGTGGCCAAGAAGAGCTTGGTACCTAGAACTCCAAGAAATTATCACAGAGGACCCATGGCCTCTGCCGCTCAGACAGGACCTGCTGCAGCAGGGGGCCTGTCTGTTCCAAGACGTACCGCGGCTGCGTTTGACGGCATGGCCGTTGAACGCCGGATCCTGAAGGAAAAGGGCATTCCGGAGGAAGTTATCCCTACGCTATTTAAAG
Organism: Pseudophryne corroboree; assembly: GCF_028390025.1. Lineage (NCBI taxonomy): Eukaryota > Metazoa > Chordata > Amphibia > Anura > Myobatrachidae > Pseudophryne > Pseudophryne corroboree. The sequence goes on from NW_026968592.1 coordinate 54,398, forward strand.
CTAGGAAAGAAGTGAACGCAAACCATTATCACCGCATATGGCGGAAATATGTTGCGTGCTGTGAGGCCAGTAAGGCCCCAAAGGAGGAATTTCAGCTAGGTCGATTTCTGCACTTCCTACAAGTCAGAGGTGACTATGGGCCTAAAATTGGGTTCCATTAAGGTCCAGATTTCGGCTCTATCGATTTTCTTCAAAAATAGAACTGGCTTCACTGCCTGAAGTTCGGACTTTTGTTAAGGGAGTGCTGCATAGTCAGCCCCCGTTTGTGCCTCCAGTGGCACCGTGGGATCTCAACGTAGTGTTGTATTTCCTGAAGTCGCATTGAGTTGAGCCACTTAAATCCGTGGAGCTACAATACCTCACGTGGAAAGTGGTCATGCTGTGGGCCTTGGCGTCGGCCAGGCGTGTATCAGAATTGGCGGCTTTGTCAAAAGCTCTTATCTGTATTTTATATGGATAAGGTGGAATTGAGGACTCGTTCCCAATTCCTTCCTAAGGTGGTAGCAGTTTTTCATGTGAACCAACCTATTGTGGTGCCTGCGGCTACTTGGGACTTGGAGGATTCCAAGTTTCTGGACGTAGTCAGGGCCCTGAAAAGTATATGTTTCCAGGACGGCTGGAGTCAGGAAAACTGACTCGCTATTTATCCTGTATGCACCCAACAAGCTGGGTGCTCCTGCTTCTAAGCAGACTACTGCTCGCTGGATCTGTAGCACGATTCAACTTGCACATTCTGCGGCTGGACTGCCGCACCCTAAATCTGTGAAAGCCCATTCCACGAGGAAAGTGGGCTCTTCTTGGGCGGCTGCCCGAGGGGTCTCGGCTTTACAAATTTGCCGAGCTGTTACTTGGTCGGGTTCAAACACTCGTGCAAGAGTCTACAAGTTTGATACCCTGGCTGAGGAGGACCTAGAGTTTGCTCATTCGGTGCTGCAGAGTCATCCGCACTCTCCCGCCCGTTTGGGAGCTTTGGTATAATCCCCATGGTCCTTACGGAGTCCCCAGCATCCACTTAGGACGTTAGAGAAAATAAGATTTTACTCACCGGTAAATCTATTTCTCGTAGTCCGTAGTGGATGCTGGGCGCCCATCCCAAGTGCGGATTGTCTGCAATACTTGAATATAGTTATTGCTTAACTAAAGGGTTATTGTTGAGCCATCTGTTGAGAGGCTCAGTTGTTATCATGCTGTTAACTGGGTATAGTATCACGAGTTATACGGTGTGATTGGTGTGGCTGGTATGAGTCTTACCCGGGATTCAAAATCCTTCCTTATTGTGTCAGCTCTTCCGTGCACAGTATCCTAACTGAGGTCTGGAGGAGGGTCTTAGTGGGAGGAGCCAGTGCACACCAGGTAGTCCTAAAGCTTTCTTTAGTTGTGCCCAGTCTCCTGCGGAGCCGCTGATCCCCATGGTCCTTACGGAGTCCCCAGCATCCACTACGGACTACGAGAAATAGATTTACCGGTGAGTAAAATCTTCTTTTTGGAGGAAAAATTTCCAGCAGAGAGTTTAGGTTCAGGGGGTTCCTTACCCCCCAGTGGGTCCGTAGCACGGGGGGCAACAAATGACCCACCTTTGGCTACCTTTTCCACGCTGTTAAACACGCTTTTAACTAAATTGGCGCCTCCTGTGGGACCACCTGTGCCATTGCATCAGTTTATGGTCCCTGCTATTAATCCGCCATGGGCAGATCAAATCTCTACTCAGTTACAGCATTTGAACCGGTCACTGATTAAATCTAAGTGTCACTCTCGCCAGCCTAAGACTAAGTCATCTTCTAAACGGGCCATTACCTCCTCCCAATCCACTGTTATCCCGGACACGTCCTCTGAGGAGGATGGTGCATATACTGACCCCACAGACACTGACTCAGATGTTTCTGATGGGGAAGGAAAGTCATTGGTGGATGTCCCTGATCTGATAGAGGCAATTAGGCTCATTCTTCAGGAATCTTATGATCCTGAGGCTGTCTCTAAAAAGCCGGATAGGTTTAAACGTAAGAAGGTGGTTAAACAAGTTTTACCCCATTCTGAACACCTGGTTGACATACGTCCGGAATCCGGGGACAAAATTCACACCAAATAAGAGACTGTTGGCTCGCTATCCTCTCTCTGCGGAAATATGTAAAAATTGGGAAAATCCTCCGCCTGTAGATTCTCATGTGGCGCGCATGGTAGTTTCCACTGCTCTGCCAGTAACTACCGTCACCTCTCTGAAGGAACCAACGGATAGACGTGTGGAGGGCTGTTTGAAAACGATTTACACCCTAACGGGGGCTATGCATAGGCCAACCATTGCAGCAACATGGGCTGCTGAAGCTGTTGAGACGTAGGCTCAGGAGCTATAGGCGGAACTGCCTTCTAACGCATCTTAGCATGCTCGACAGTGTGTCTCATGGGTGGTCTTCAGTATGCCGACTGTCGGGATCCCGGCGCACAGTATACCGGCGCCGGAATCCCGACAGCCGGCATACCGACACTTATTCTCCCTCTTGGGGGTCCACGACCCCCCTGGAGGGAGAATAAAATAGCGTAGCGCGCCACCGTGCCCGCAGCGAGCCCGCAAGGGGCTCATTTGCGCTCTCCACACTGTCGGTAAGCCGGCGGTCGGGCTCCCGGCGCCGGTATGCTGGTCGCCGGGATCCCGACCGCCGGCATACCATACTGAACCCGTGTCTCATATATTACCACATCTTCTCTGTACCTTAAGGAGGCAGCATCCGATGCCGGGGTGCTGGCAGCCAAGGCTGCTGCTACTACGTCCGTCTTGGCAAGACGTATCCTTTGGTTGAGATCCTGGTCAGTGGATATGGATTCCAAGAAAACCCTGGAGGTGCTTCCTTTCAAGGGAGACATTCTCTTTGGAGAAGACCTCAGTAAGATTGTGGCTGATCTGGCTACTGCTAAAACAGCTTGACTACCTAGTACGGCTCCTTCGACGCAGAAGGCTAAAAGTACTTTCCTTCGGCCCTTTCGTCCTCCGGGTAAAGCAAAAGGTCAGGCGTACCCAAAGCAGGCTTGTGCTTCCAGACCTGCCAAGCCCAGACCAAAATGAGCCTGGGCTGCCCGTCAGCCTGCTTCCAAAACTGACAAGCCTGCTGCATGACATGGGGGGCCGACTTTTAGATTTTTCCAAGGAATGGTTGAAGACAACTTCTGATGCCTGGATAAGGGAAGTCGTCACTCGAGGTTACGCTGTACCCTTCAAGAATCATCCCCCTCATCGATTTTGCTTGACAGATGTTCCTCTTGGACTGACAAAGGCAAACACTTAGCATTCGGTGGTACATTCCCTCCTGACCACAGGAGCAGTAGTACAGGTGCCTCTGGCTCAGAGAGGCAAGAGGTACTATTCACCGCTGTTTCTAGTCCCGAAACCAAACTGGTCCTCTCTGCCCATTCTCAATCTGAAGTCCTTGAACAAGCATGTGTGGGTCTCCAAGTTTCTATGGAAACTCTGCGCTCTATTGTTCTGGCCATGGAGCCTGGGGACTATATAGTCTCCCTGGACATACAGGATGCCTACCTGCATATTCCTATTGCGGTGTCTCATCAGCAGCACCTGCGGTTTCCGGTGGGCAACCTTCATTACCAATTTCGGGCATTACCCTTTGGTTTGACAATGGCTCCCCGAGTTTTCACCAAAGTAATGGCGGTCATGACTGCTACACTCTGCCGTCAAGGGTTCAGGATCCTACCGTACCTGGACGATTTGTTGATCCTGGAAATTCCCCAGTACTTCTCCTGTGTCATCTCGATCTGACGGTCCAGTGCATGAAAGCCCACGGGTGGCTGATCAACTGGAAGAAATCCTCCCTGTTTCCAGCTCGAGCAAGTTACATCTGGGACACTTGTCCCGGCCGCCGTGGCTCTGTGCTTTGGCAGCGCTGAGGTGCCGGGAGCGTAGCTCCCGGTCCCCAGTGCCCACTGCCCTTCACGTGCCTCCGCCGCTAGGGAGCCGGCTAGTTCAGTCCCCCGTGAGTGGCGCACCCCCCCAGCCTCGCAGCAGCCCGGGACGCCCATCCCGGCTGCCGCGGCTGGCTGCCTCCAGCGTGCTGAGGTGCCGGGAGCAGAGCTCCCGTCTCCCAGCACAGGCACCACAGAGCGCGCTGCAGCGGGAGCTGAGCTCCCAGCCGCAGCGGCTCCCCCTTCTCCCCCCGGTGCGCACACACAGCTAGTGCGCCGGGGGGCTGTGCTCACTGCCGCGGTCGCCGGGAGCAGAGCTCCCGGACTCCGGCGGCGCACACCTGATCGCTGCAGCGGGAGCTGATCTCCCGGCTGCAGCGGTTCCCCTCTCCCCCGGCGCGCACACACTGCTCAGTGCGCCGGGGGCTTCCCTCACTGCCGCTGTCGCCGGAGAGGTCCGGGACCGCGGCACACATTTAAAAATTAATTTCTTTAAAACATATTAAACACCAGGCGCCTAGCGCCCTATACATTTAAAATTGGTGCCAAGCACCCATTGTCCCCATAATGGCGCCGGGCACTAGGGGTTAACCCCTTCAGTGCCACGGCCGCCATTACACGTGTGGCCACTAGTGCGGTCCGGCCACACCATAAATCTCCTCCTTTTTTTTGTTTGCTTTGTGCGATATTTTCTGTAAAGTCTTACTACATGTGAAATGCTCAACCCACCTGCCTGGCTTCAACCATCATTTCATGGACAGAGTGACTCAAATCCCTATTCTGATGGTATGAGCAACTGAACCTCTTGACCATGTCTGCATGTCTTTAAGCATTGAGTTGTTGCCGCATGATTGGATGTTTACAGTAATTTACAGGTGTACCTACAGTGCTTTGCTTAAGTATTCACCCCCCTTTGCATTTTTCATGTTTTGTTGCCTCACAACCTGGAATTAAAATAGTTTGTTTGAAGGTTTGCACCATTCTCAGAACATGGCTACAACGTTGAAGATGGGATTTGTTTTTTTTATTGTGAAGCAAACAACAAATAGGACAAAATAAGATCGTGCATAACTATTCACCCCCCTAAAGTCAGTACTTTGTTGAGCCACCTTTTACGGCAATTACAGCTGCAAGTCGCTTTGGATAAGTCTCTATGAGCTTGCCATATCTTGCCACTGGGATTTTTGCCCATTCCTCAAGGCAAAACTGCTCCAGCTCCTTCATGTTGGATGGTTTCCGTTTGTGAACAGCAATCTTCAAGTCTGACCACAGATTCTCAATTGGATTGAGATCTGGGCTTTGACGAGGCCATTCCAACACATTTAAATGTTTCCCTTTAAACCACTGGAGTGTTGCTTTAGCAGTATGCTTCGGGTCATTGTCCTGCTGGAAGGTGAGCCTCTGTCCCAGTCTCAAATCACAGGCAGACTGAAACAGGTTTTGCTCAAGAATATCCCTGTATTTTAGCACCATCCATCTTTCCCTTGACTCGAAACAGTTTCCCAGTCCCTGCTGCTGAAAAACATCCCCACAGCATGATGCTGCCACCACCATGTTTCACTGTGGGGATGGTGTTCTTGGGGTGATGGGATGTGTTGGGTTTGCGCCAGACATAGCGGTTTCCTTGTTGGCTGAAAGTTACATTTTAGTCTCATCTGACCAGAGCACCTTCCTCCATACATTTGGGGAGTCGTCCACAGGCCTTTTGGCAAACTCAAAACGTGCCTTCTTATTTTTAACACTAAGTAATGGCTTTTTTCTCGCCACTCTTCCGTAAAGTCCAGATCTATGGAGTGTACGGCTTATTGTGGTCACATGAGCAGATACACCAGTCTACTGTGGAACTCTGCAGCTCCTTCAGGGTTACCTTTGGTCTCTGTGCTGCCTCTCTGATTAATGCCCTCATTGCCCGGTCTGTGAGTTTTGGTGGGCGGCCCGCTCTTGACAGGTTTGTTGTGGTACCATGTTCTTTCCATTTGAAGATGATGGGTTTGATGGTGCTTCGGGGGATCAGCAAAGATTTGGATTTTTTTGTAACCCAACCCAGACTTGTACTTCTCAACAACTTTGTCCCTGACTTGTTTGGAGAGCCCCTTGGTCTTCATGGTGTGATGCCTCTTGCTTAGTGGTGGTGGGCACATAGGGCCATGTGTGTGAGGAAGGGGGGGTGCGTGGGGCTGTGTGTGTGTGTGTGGGGGGGGGGTGTAGGGGCGCGTAGGGCGGTGTAACTCTGTAGAATGAGCTGCTCTAATGAGGAAAGGTCCTGGGTGCTTTCATCCACTATAGATTTGAGTCCATATCCCATTACAGGTGTGATAAACTGTACAGGCGGTCGGCATGCCAGCGGTCACATGACCGAATCAGTACTCCGACAATGAGTGCCAGCAGGGCATTATTTACTTTACTCCTACCCTAAGCCGCCTTGGGTGGCAGCTAGGGCTAAGACGTGGGGGTGACTATTATGGATATTCATCCCTTCTCGGGCCCTAATTTACCAGATACTTACCTTTTGGAAAGTTGGCGGCCGGTATTCCGACACCGGGATTCAGGCGTCTGTCACATGACCGCCAGGATAGTAACTGCATCTCCCCATTACATGTGAAAGTGTAGAAACTAGAGATGAGTGGGTTAGGTTCTCCGACATACGAACCCCCCCTGAACTTCACCTACTTTGCACGGTTCCGAGGCAGCCTCGGATCTTCCAGCTTTGCTTGGTTAACCCGAACGTCGTCATCCCGCTGTCGGATTCTCGCAAGATTCGTATTCTATATACAGAGCCGCGCGTCGCCGCCATTTTCACTCGTGCATTGGAGATTGAACGGAGAGAACGTGACTGCGTTCTCTCCCTGAAAGCTCCGTAAGCTGTGCTCAGTGTGCTGCAAATATCTGTGCTCAGCTCTGTGTCAAGTCTACTATTTCTGTGCTGCATTATTGTGAGCAGTATATAGTAGGACAGTGCAGCATTTTGGTGACCAGCAGTATACATATAGTACAGTACAGTAGGCCATTGCTGTATCTTGCAGCTCTGTCACTTCTAGTATCCTGATCAGTGCTCAATATCTGCTGCATTGTTGTGACCAGTATGTATACTGTACTGTGCGACGTGTGTTATACACCTGGTGATTTTATACATCCTGTAATCTGTACTGAGCGATGTGTGAGATGCACCTGGGGATTATACACCCTATATACTGCACTGTGTGATGTGTGAGATACACCTGGGGATTTTACACCCTATAATATTATTATTATTATTATTATCATTATCCTTTATTTATATGGCGCCACAAGGGTTCCGCAGCGCCCAATTACAAAGTACATAAATAATCAAACAGGAAAACAGCAACTTACAGTTGACAGTATAGGACAAGTACAGGGTAAATAAACATAGTTACATCAGCAGATGACACTGGAATAAGTATCAGGTGGCAGAAGACTGCTGGATTTGGTGAAGTTGAAGATTATTAAAGTAAGAAAAAGAATAAGCACATGAGGGAAGAGGGCCCTGCTCGTGAGAGCTTACATTCTAAAGGGGAGGGGTAGACAGACATGGGTGACACAGATGGGGTACATAGAGAACGTGGAACAGAGGGTTAGGATGAGATTTGGCTGGGTTTGGTGAAGAAGTGGACTCCCAGAAGGCACAAGTCAATACTTAACATTGCAACATTTTACTGGGCTATGCAGGAGAAAATTAAAAATAGGGAAGAAAAAAAAAAAGAATCGATAACTTCTACCGCTTTCAAAAAGTTCAATGGAAGCTGAAATAATGGACAACTACCTCATGGAAGCCAGATACAGTATACCAAACAGTACTTAGCAGAGTTAGGAATGAGTACTTATGAAATACAGTAACATTTTGTCATAATATCTCAGGAACTGCATGGCTGGTCTCTTGCACTCTTTTGCTCTAATACACCACCTGCTTTAGAATTTATATTCAAAAACATAATGTCTCCATAATTCCAAAAACGTCAGTCTTCTTGGAAAGTGGTTTGTTCCTTTGTAAGGGAAGGAGAACAAACGTTCTCAAACAACGGTTTCTCAATTTCTTTTCCTCTGGGAAGGGATTGTGGATTCACATGAATATCTGAGCATTTCTGTAATCAGAAATTAGCGACTTTCTACAAATGTTTACGAATAATTCCAGTGATTTTGTCATTTTCTTCCAGTGATTTGGACCAATAATACCATTGATTAGAACGAATAATTCCAGTGATTTTGTCATTTTCTTCCAGTGATTTGGACCAATAATACCATTGATTAGAACGAATAATTCCAGTGTTTTTGTCATTTTCTTCCAGTGATTTGGACCAATAATACCATTGATTAGAACGAATAATTCCAGTGTTTTTGTCATTTTCTTCCAGTGATTTGGACCAATAATACCATTGATTAGAACAAATAATTCCTGTGATATTGAGGTGTTTGTGTCGCTTAGCTTAGCCGTCCAGCTACCACAGTGCACCTCTTTTTCTCTTTTATTTGCATCATGTGCTGTTTGGGGACAATTTTTTTAAGTGCCATCCTGTCTGACACTGCAGTGCCACTCCTAGATGGGCCAGGTGTTTGTGCCGCCCTCTTGGGTCACTTTGCTTAGTCATCCAGTGCCCTCGGTGCAAATTTTAGGACTAAAAATAGTATTGTGAGGTGTTCAGAATAGACTGGAAATGAGTGGAAATTGTGGTTATTGAGGTAAATAATACTATAGGATCAAAATTACCCCCAAATTCTATGATTTAAGCCGTTTTTGAGGGTTTTTTGGAAAAAAACACCTGAATCCAAAACACCCGAATCCGAAACCAAAACCCGAAAAATTTCCGGTACACATCTCTAGTAGAAACCTAATAAGCGCATACACTTCTAAGAAGGCATCAATAATACGCACTTATTACATATATTCTAGCAGGCAGGATGACACTAAACTATTATCAAGCAACCAGAAAATTCTAACGTTGGACCACAGAGATTTATTAACCTTTTCATTTAGTAAGCCAGTAGACTTCATTGTGTGTTGTAGATGGTGATGGATTTATGTCCTGTTTCCCCTCAGCTGCAGTCACAGTGACGGAGCCATTGGAGGAATCGGTGCTGCTTCTAGAGCTGTGTGAGGGGTGAGTATGGAATGTTCTGTTCTACTATATGGAGGAAAGCCTCATATTCTAATGGAGAGGAGACTTCTAGGTAATGCTTGTACGTGCAGTGCACTAGCCTTATATGTGCCTTATGTGGGCTCCTCAATGCAGGATCCTGGGGTCACAGTGACGGAGCCATTGGAGGAATCTGTGCTGCTTCTAGAGCTGTGTGAGGGGTGAGTATGGAATGTTCTGTTCTACTTTATGGAGGAAAGCCTCATATTCTAATGGAGAGGAGACTTCTAGGTCAGTGATTTTCAACCTTTTTAAACTCATGGCACACTAAACAAGATTTTAAAATTGCCAAGGCACACCATCAGTTTTTTTAATCAAATATAATACAAATAATAATAAATATCGACATATATTTTTTGATATTTTGTTATTATTTCTCTTAAAATTAGTAGAAATAAATAGATTTTACTTACATAAGAATATCAGTGGGAAACCTGTGCTTGGTGATGTCTCATAATGTCTCTTGTCCGAGGACGGATGGTTGACAAGTATACCCTCAACACACCAGCTGCCCCTTACCAGCTCCCCCCTTACTAATTCCTCACACCAGCTCCCACCTTACCAGCTCCCCCCTTAGTAATTCCTCACACCAGCTCCCCCCTTAGTAATTCCACACACCAGCTCCCCCCTTAGTAATTCCTCACACCAGCTCCCCACTTACCAGCTCCCCACTTAGTAATTCCTCACACCAGCTCCCCCCTTAGTAATTCCACACACCAGCTCCCCCCCTTAGTAATTCCTCACAGCAGCTCCCCCCTTAGTAATTCCTCACTGCAGCTCCCCCCTTAGTAATTCCTCACACCAGCTCCCCCCTTACCAGCTCCCCCCTTAGTAATTCCACACACCAGCTCCCCCCTTACCAGCTCCCCCCTTAGTAATTCCACACACCAGCTCCCCCCTTAGTAATTCCTCACACCAGCTCCCCACACCAGCTCCCCCCTTAGTAATTCCACACACCAGCTCCCCCCTTAGTAATTCCTCACACCAGCTCCCCCCTTACCAGCTCCCCACACCAGCTCCCCACTTAGTAATTCCTCACACCAGCTCCCCCCTTAGTAATTCCACACACCAGCTCCCCCCTTACCAGCTACCCCCTTAGTAATTACACACACCAGCTCCCCCCTTACCAGCTCCACCCTTAGTAATTACACACACCAGCTCCCCCCTTACCAGCTCCACCCTTAGTAATTCCTCACACCAGCTCCCCCCTTACCAGCTCCCCCCTTAGTAATTCCTCACATCAGCTCCCCCCTTAGTAATTCCTCACACCAGCTCCCCCCTTAGTAATTCCACACACCAGCTCCACCCTTAGTAATTCCTCACAGCAGCTCCCCCCTTAGTAATTCCTCACACCAGCTCCCCCCTTACCAGCTCCCCCCTTAGTAATTCCACACACCAGCTCCACCCTTAGTAATTCCTCACACCAGCTCCCCCCTTAGTAATTCCACACACCAGCTCCACCCTTAGTAATTCCTCACACCAGCTCCCCCCTTAGTAATTCCACACACCAGCTCCACCCTTAGTAATTCCTCACACCAGCTCCCCCCTTAGTAATTCCTCACACCAGCTCCCCCCTTACCAGCTCCCCACACCAGCTCCCAACTTAGTAATTCCTCACACCAGCTCCCCCCTTAGTAATTCCACACACCAGCTCCCCCCTTACCAGCTACCCCCTTAGTAATTACACACACCAGCTCCCCCCTTACCAGCTACCCCCTTAGTAATTACACACACCAGCTCCCCCCTTACCAGCTCCACCCTTAGTAATTACACACACCAGCTCCCCCCTTACCAGCTCCACCCTTAGTAATTCCTCACACCAGCTCCCCCCTTACCAGCTCCCCCCTTAGTAATTCCTCACATCAGCTCCCCCCTTAGTAATTCCTCACACCAGCTCCCCCCTTAGTAATTCCACACACCAGCTCCACCCTTAGTAATTCCTCACAGCAGCTCCCCCCTTAGTAATTCCTCACAGCAGCTGCCCCCTTAGTAATTCCACACACCAGCTCCCCCCTTACCAGCTCCCCCCTTAGTAATTCCTCACACCAGCTCCCCACTTACCAGCTCCCCCCTTAGTAATGCCACACACCAGCTCCCCCCTTAGTAATTCCACACACCAGCTCCCCCCTTACCAGCTCCCCCCTTAGTAATTCCACACACCAGCTCCCCCCTTAGTAATTCCTCACACCAGGTCCTCCCTTACCAGCTCCCCCCTTAGTAATTCCTCACACCAGCTCCCCCCTAACCAGCTCCCCCCTTAGTAATTCCTCACACCAGCTCCCCCCTTAGTAATTCCTCACACCAGCTCCCCCCTTACCAGCTCCCCCCTTAGTAATTCCTCACACCAGCTCCCCCCTTAGTAATTCCTCACACCAGCTCCCCCCTTACCAGCTCCCCCCTTAGTAATTCCACACACCAGCTCCCCACTTACCAGCTCCCCTCTTAGTAATTCCACACACCAGCTCCCCCCTTAGTAATTCCTCACACCAGCTCCCCCCTTACCAGCTCCCCCCTTAGTAATTCCACACACCAGCTCCCCCCTTACCAGCTCCCCCCTTAGTAATTCCACACACCAGCTCCCCCCTTAGTAATTCCTCACACCAGGTCCCCTCTTACCAGCTCCCCCCTTAGTAATTCCTCACACCAGGTCCCCACTTACCAGCTCCCCCCTTAGTAATTCCTCACACCAGCTCCCCACTTACCAGCTCCCCCCTTAGTAATTCCTCACACCAGCTCCCCACTTACCAGCTCCCCCCTTAGTAATTCCACACACCAGCTCCCCCCTTAGTAATTCCACACACCAGCTCCCCCCTTACCAGCTCCCCCCTTAGTAATTCCTCACACCAGCTCCCCCCTTACCAGCTCCCCCCTTATTAATTCCCCACTTACCAGCTCCCCCCTTAGTAATTCCTCACACCAGCTCCCCCCTTACCAGCTCCCTTCTTAGTAATTCCTCACACCAGCTCCCCCCTTACCAGCTCCCCCCTTAGTAATTCCTCACACCAGCTCCCCCCTTACCAGCTCCACCCTTAGTAATTCCTCACACCAGCTCCCCCCTTACCAGCTCCCCCCTTAGTAATTCCACACACCAGCTCCCCCCTTAGTAATTCCTCACACCAGCTCCCCCCTTACCAGCTCCCCCCTTAGTAATTCCACACACCAGCTCCCCCCTTAACAGCTCCCCCCTTAGTAATTCCACACACCAGCTCCCCCCATTACCAGCTCCCCCCTTAGTAATTCCACACACCAGCTCCCCCCTTACTAATTCCTCACACCAGCTCCCCCCTTAATAATTCCTCACACCAGCTCCCCCCTTAGTAATTCCTCACACCAGCTCCCCCCTTACCAGCTCCCCCCTTAGTAATTCCTCACACCAGCTCCCCCCTTAGTAATTCCACACACCAGCTCCCCCCTTACCAGCTCCCCCCTTAGTAATTCCTCACACCAGCTCCCCACTTACCAGCTCCCCCCTTAGTAATTCCTCACACCAGCTCCCCACTGACCAGCTCCCCCCTTAGTAATACCTCACACCAGCTCCCCCCTTACCAGCTCCCCCCTTAGTAATTCCACACACCAGCTCCCCCCTTACCAGCTCCCCCCTTAGTAATTCCACACACCAGCTCCCCCCTTACCAGCTCCACCCTTAGTAATTCCACACACCAGCTCCCCACTTAGTAATTCCTCACACCAGCTCCCCCCTTACCAGCTCCCTCCTTAGTAATTCCACACACCAGCTCCCCCCTTAGTAATTCCACACACCAGCTCCCCCCTTAGTAATGCCACACACCAGCTCCCCCCTTACCAGCTCCCCCCTTACTAATTCCTCACACCAGCTCCCACCTTACCAGCTCCCCCCTTAGTAATTCCTCACACCAGCTCCCCCCTTACCAGCTCCCCCCTTAGTAATTCCTCACACCAGCTCCCCCCTTACCAGCTCCCCCCTTACTAAATCCTCACACCAGCTCCCACCTTACCAGCTCCCCCCTTAGTAATTCCTCACACCAGCTCCGCCCTTACCAGCTCCCCCCTTAGTAATTCCTCACACCAGCTCCCCCCTTACCAGCTCCCCCCTTAGTAATTCCTCACACCAGCTCCCCCCTTACCAGCTCCACCCTTAGTAATTCCTCACACCAGCTCCCACCTTACCAGATCCCCCCTTAGTAATTCCTCACACCAGCTCCCCCCTTACCAGCTCCCCCCTTAGTAATTCCTCACACCAGCTCCCCCCTTACCAGCTCCCCCCTTAGTAATTCCACACACCAGCTCCGCCCTTACCAGCTCCCCCCTTAGTAATTCCACACACCAGCTCCCCCCTTACCAGCTCCCCCCTTAGTAATTCCTCACACCAGCTCCCCCCTTAGTAATTCCTCACACCAGCTCTCCCCTTACCAGCTCCCCCCTTACTAATTCCTCACACCAGCTCCCCCCTTAGTAATTCCTCACACCAGCTCTCCCCTTACCAGCTCCCCCCTTACTAATTCCTCACACCAGCTCCCCCCTTAGTAATTCCTCACACCAGCTCTCCCCTTACCAGCTCCCCCCTTACTAATTCCTCACACCAGCTCCCCCCTTAGTAATTCCACACACCAGCTCCGCCCTTACCAGCTCCCCCCTTAGTAATTCCACACACCAGCTCCCCCCTTACCAGCTCCCCCCTTACTAATTCCTCACACCAGCTCCCCCCTTAGTAATTCCTCACACCAGCTCTCCCCTTACCAGCTCCCCCCTTAGTAATTCCTCACACCAGCTCCCCCCTTAGTAATTCCTCACACCAGCTCCCCCCTTAGTAATTCCTCACACCAGCTCCCCCCTTACCAGCTCCACCCTTAGTAATTCCTCACACCAGCTCCCCCCTTAGTAATTCCTCACACCAGCTCCCCCCTTACCAGCTCCCTCCTTAGTAATTCCACACACCAGCTCCCCCCTTAGTAATGCCACACACCAGCTCCCCCCTTACCAGCTCCCCTCTTAGTAATTCCACACACCAGCTCCCCCCTTACCAGCTCCCCTCTTAGTAATTCCACACACCAGCTCCCCCCTTAACAGCTCCCCCCTTAGTAATTCCTCACACCAGCTCCCCCCTTACCAGCTCCCCCCTTAGTAATTCCTCACACCAGCTCCCCCCTTACCAGCTCCACCCTTAGTAATTCCTCACACCAGCTCCCCCCTCACCAGCTCCCCCCTTAGTAATTCCTCACACCAGCTCCCCCCTTAGTAATTCCTCACACCAGCTCCCCCCTTACCAGCTCCCCCCTTAGTAATTCCACACACCAGCTCCCCCCTTACCAGCTCCCCCCTTAGTAATTCCACACACCAGCTCCCCCCTTACCAGCTCCCCCCTTAGTAATTCCACACACCAGCTCCCCCCCTTACCAGCTCCCCCCTTAGTAATTCCACACACCAGCTCCCCCCTTACTAATTCCTCACACCAGCTCCCCCCTTACCAGCTCCCCCCTTAGTAATTCCTCACACCAGCTCCCCCCTTACCAGCTCCACCCTTAGTAATTCCTCACACCAGCTCCCCCCTTACCAGCTCCCCCCTTAGTAATTCCTCACACCAGCTCCCCCCTTACCAGCTCCCCCCTTAGTAATTCCTCACACCAGCTCCCCCCTTACCAGCTCCCCCCTTAGTAATTCCACACACCAGCTCCCCCCTTACCAGCTCCCCCCTTACCAGCTCCCCCCTTAGTAATTCCACACACCAGCTCCCCCCATTACCAGCTCCCCCCTTAGTAATTCCACACACCAGCTCCCGTCCTTACTAATTCCTCACACCAGCTCCCCCCTTAGTAATTCCTCACACCAGCTCCCCCCTTACCAGCTCCCCCCTTAGTAATTCCTCACACCAGCTCCCCCCTTAGTAATTCCACACACCAGCTCCCCCCTTACCAGCTCCCCCCTTAGTAATTCCTCACACCAGCTCCCCACTTACCAGCTCCCCCCTTAGTAATTCCTCACACCAGCTCCCCACTGACCAGCTCCCCCCTTAGTAATACCTCACACCAGCTCCCCCCTTACCAGCTCCCCCCTTAGTAATTCCACACACCAGCTCCCCCCTTACCAGCTCCCCCCTTAGTAATTCCACACACCAGCTCCCCCCTTACCAGCTCCCCCCTTAGTAATTCCACACACCAGCTCCCCCCTTACCAGCTCCACCCTTAGTAATTCCACACACCAGCTCCCCCCTTAGTAATTCCTCACACCAGCTCCCCCCTTACCAGCTCCCTCCTTAGTAATTCCACACACCAGCTCCCCCCTTAGTAATTCCACACACCAGCTCCCCCCTTAGTAATGCCACACACCAGCTCCCCCCTTACCAGCTCCCCCCTTACTAATTCCTCACACCAGCTCCCACCTTACCAGCTCCCCTCTTAGTAATTCCTCACACCAGCTCCCCCCTTAGTAATTCCTCACACCAGCTCCCCCCTTAGTAATTCCTCATACCAGCTCCCCCCTTAGTAATTCCTCACACCAGCTCCCCACTTAGTAATTCCTCACACCAGCTCCCCCCTTACCAGCTCCCCCCTTACTAATTCCTCACACCAGCTCTCCCCTTACCAGCTCCCCCCTTAGTAATTCCTCACACCAGCTCCCCCCTTAGTAATTCCTCACACCAGCTCCCCCCTTAGTAATTCCTCACACCAGCTCCCCCCTTACCAGCTCCACCCTTAGTAATTCCTCACACCAGCTCCCCCCTTAGTAATTCCTCACACCAGCTCCCCCCTTACCAGCTCCCTCCTTAGTAATTCCACACACCAGCTCCCCCCTTAGTAATGCCACACACCAGCTCCCCCCTTACCAGCTCCCCTCTTAGTAATTCCACACACCAGCTCCCCCCTTACCAGCTCCCCTCTTAGTAATTCCACACACCAGCTCCCCCCTTAACAGCTCCCCCCTTAGTAATTCCTCACACCAGGTCCCCACTTACCAGCTCCCCCCTTAGTAATTCCACACACCAGCTCCCCCCTTAACAGCTCCCCCCTTAGTAATTCCTCACACCAGGTCCCCACTTACCAGCTCCCCCCTTAGTAATTCCTCACACCAGGTCCCCACTTACCAGCTCCCCCCTTAGTAATTCCTCACACCAGCTCCCCACTTACCAGCTCCCCCCTTAGTAATTCCTCACACCAGCTCCCCACTTACCAGCTCCCCCCTTAGTAATTCCACACACCAGCTCCCCCCTTACCAGCTCCACCCTTAGTAATTCCTCACACCAGCTCCCCCCTTACCAGCTCCCCCCTTAGTAATTCCACACACCAGCTCCCCCCTTAGTAATGCCACACACCAGCTCCCCCCTTACCAGCTCCCCCCTTAGTAATGCCACACACCAGCTCCCCCCTTACCAGCTCCCCCCTTAGTAATTCCACACACCAGCTCCCCACTTACCAGCTCCCCCCTTAGTAATTCCTCACACCAGCTCCCCACTTACCAGCTCCCCCCTTAGTAATTCCACACACCAGCTCCCCCCTTACCAGCTCCACCCTTAGTAATTCCTCACACCAGGTCCTCCCTTACCAGCTCCCCCCTTAGTAATTCCTCACACCAGCTCCCCCCTTACCAGCTCCCCCCTTAGTAATTCCTCACACCAGCTCCCCCCTTAGTAATTCCTCACACCAGCTCCCCCCTTACCAGCTCCCCCCTTAGTAATTCCACACACCAGCTCCCCCCT
Organism: Pseudophryne corroboree; assembly: GCF_028390025.1. Lineage (NCBI taxonomy): Eukaryota > Metazoa > Chordata > Amphibia > Anura > Myobatrachidae > Pseudophryne > Pseudophryne corroboree. The sequence goes on from NW_026968592.1 coordinate 71,123, forward strand.
TACCAGCTCCACCCTTAGTAATTCCTCACACCAGCTCCCCCCTTAGTAATTCCACACACCAGCTCCCCCCTTACCAGCTCCCCCCTTAGTAATTCCACACACCAGCTCCCCCCTTACCAGCTACCCCCTTAGTAATTACACACACCAGCTCCCCCCTTACCAGCTCCACCCTTAGTAATTCCTCACACCAGCTCCCCCCTTACCAGCTCCCCCCTTAGTAATTCCACACACCAGCTCCACCCTTAGTAATTCCTCACACCAGCTCCCCCCTTAGTAATTCCACACACCAGCTCCCCCCTTAGTAATTCCACACACCAGCTCCCCCCTTACCAGCTACCCCCTTAGTAATTCCTCACACCAGCTCCCCCCTTACCAGCTCCCCCTTAGTAATTCCACACACCAGCTCCCCCCTTACCAGCTCCCCCCTTAGTAATTCCACACACCAGCTCCCCCCTTACCAGCTCCCCCCTTAGTAATTCCACACACCAGCTCCCCCCTTAGTAATTCCACACACCAGCTCCCCACTTACCAGCTCCCCCCTTAGTAATTCCACACACCAGCTCCCCACTTACCAGCTCCCCTCTTAGTAATTCCACACACCAGCTCCCCCCTTACCAGCTCCCCCCTTAGTAATTCCTCACACCAGGTCCCCCCTTACCAGCTCCCCCCTTAGTAATTCCACACACCAGCTCCCCCCTTAGTAATTCCACACACCAGCTCCCCACTTACCAGCTCCCCCCTTAGTAATTCCACACACCAGCTCCCCACTTACCAGCTCCCCTCTTAGTAATTCCACACACCAGCTCCCCACTTACCAGCTCCCCCCTTAGTAATACCTCACACCAGGTCCCCACTTACCAGCTCCCCCCTTAGTAATTCCACACACCAGCTCCCCACTTACCAGCTCCCCCCTTAGTAATTCCTCACACCAGCTCCCCACTTACCAGCTCCCCCCTTAGTAATTCCACACACCAGCTCCCCCCTTACCAGCTCCCCCCTTAGTAATTCCACACACCAGCTCCCCACTTACCAGCTCCCCCCTTAGTAATTCCACACACCAGCTCCCCCCTTACCAGCTCCCCCCTTAGTAATTCCTCACACCAGGTCCCCACTTACCAGCTCCCCCCTTAGTAATACCTCACACCAGGTCCCCACTTACCAGCTCCCCCCTTAGTAATTCCACACACCAGCTCCCCACTTACCAGCTCCCCCCTTAGTAATTCCTCACACCAGCTCCCCACTTACCAGCTCCCCCCTTAGTAATTCCACACACCAGCTCCCCCCTTACCAGCTCCCCCCTTAGTAATTCCACACACCAGCTCCCCACTTACCAGCTCCCCCCTTAGTAATTCCACACACCAGCTCCCCCCTTACCAGCTCCACCCTTAGTAATTCCACACACCAGCTCCCCCCTTACCAGCTCCACCCTTAGTAATTCCACACACCAGCTCCCCCCTTAGTAATTCCTCACACCAGCTCCCCCCTCACCAGCTCCCCCCTTAGTAATTCCACACACCAGCTCCCCCCTTAGTAATTCCACGCACCAGCTCCCCCCTTAGTAATGCCACACACCAGCTCCCCCCTTACCAGCTCCCTCCTTAGTAATGCCACACACCAGCTCCCCCCTTACCAGCTCCCCCCTTAGTAATTCCACACACCAGCTCCCCACTTACCAGCTCCCCCCTTAGTAATTCCACACACCAGCTCCCCCCTTACCAGCTCCCCCCTTAGTAATTCCTCACACCAGCTCCCCCCTTAGTAATTCCTCACACCAGCTCCCCCCTTACCAGCTCTCCCCTTAGTAATGCCACACACCAGCTCCCCCCTTAGTAATGCCACACACCAGCTCCCCCCTTACCAGCCCTCCCCCCCCTTAGTAATTCCTCACACCAGCTCCCCCCTTACCAGCCCCCCCCCCCCCCTTAGTAATTCCTGACACCAGCTCCCCCCTTAGTAATTCCTCACACCAGCTCCCCCCTTACCAGCCCTCCCCCCTTAGTAATTCCTCACACCAGCTCCCCCCTTAGTAATTCCTCACACCAGCTCCCCCCTTAGTAATTCCTCACACCAGCTCCCCCCTTAGTAATTCCTCACACCAGCTCCCCCCTTAGTAATTCCTCACACCAGCTCCCCACTTAGTAATTCCTCACACCAGCTCCCCCCTTACCAGCTCCCCCCTTAGTAATTCCACACACCAGCTCCCCCCTTACCAGCTCCCCCCTTAGTAATTCCACACACCAGCTCCCCCCTTAGTAATTCCACACACCAGCTCCCCCCTTAGTAATGCCACACACCAGCTCCCCCCTTAGTAATGCCACACACCAGCTCCCCACTTACCAGCTCCCCCCTTAGTAATGCCACACACCAGCTCCCCCCTTACCAGCTCCCCCCTTAGTAATTCCTCACACCAGCTCCCCCCTTACCAGCTCCCCCCTTACCAGCTCCCCCCTTAGTAATTCCTCACACCAGCTCCCCCCTTACCAGCTCCCCCCTTACTAAATCCTCACACCAGCTCCCACCTTACCAGCTCCCCCCTTACTAAATCCTCACACCAGCTCCCACCTTACCAGCTCCCCCCTTAGTAATTCCTCACACCAGCTCCCCCCTTACCAGCTCCCCCCTTAGTAATTCCTCACACCAGCTCCCCCCTTACCAGCTCCCCCCTTGGTAATTCCTCACACCAGCTCCCCACTTACCAGCTCCCCCCTTAGTAATTCCTCACACCAGCTCCCCCCTTACCAGCTCCACCCTTAGTAATTCCTCACACCAGCTCCCACCTTACCAGATCCCCCCTTAGTAATTCCTCACACCAGCTCCCCCCTTACCAGCTCCACCCTTAGTAATTCCTCACACCAGCTCCCCCCTTACCAGCTCCCCCCTTAGTAATTTCTCACACCAGCTCCCCCCTTAGTAATCCCTCACACCAGCTCCCCCCTTAGTAATTCCTCACACCAGCTCCCCCCTTACCAGCTCCACCCTTAGTAATTCCTCACACCAGCTCCCCCCTTAGTAATTCCTCACACCAGCTCCCCCCTTACCAGCTCCCTCCTTAGTAATTCCACACACCAGCTCCCCCCTTAGTAATGCCACACATCAGCTCCCCCCCTTACCAGCTCCCCCCTTAGTAATGCCACACACCAGCTCCCCACTTACCAGCTCCCCTCTTAGTAATTCCACACACCAGCTCCCCCCTTACCAGCTCCCCTCTTAGTAATTCCACACACCAGCTCCCCCCTTAACAGCTCCCCCCTTAGTAATTCCTCACACCAGGTCCCCACTTACCAGCTCCCCCCTTAGTAATTCCACACACCAGCTCCCCCCCTTAGTAATTCCACACACCAGCTCCCCCCTTAGTAATGCCACACACCAGCTCCCCCCTTACCAGCTCCCCCCTTAGTAATGCCACACACCAGCTCCCCCCTTACCAGCTCCCCCCTTAGTAATTCCACACACCAGCTCTCCACTTACCAGCTCCCCCCTTAGTAATTCCACACACCAGCTCCCCCCTTACCAGCTCCCCCCTTAGTAATTCCTCACACCAGCTCCCCACTTACCAGCTCCCCCCTTAGTAATTCCTCACACCAGCTCCCCCCTTAGTAATTCCTCACACCAGCTCCCCCCTTAGTAATTCCTCACACCAGCTCCCCCCTTACCAGCTCCCCCCTTAGTAATTCCACACACCAGCTCTCCCCTTACCAGCTCCACCCTTAGTAATTCCTCACACCAGCTCCCCCCTTAGTAATTCCACACACCAGCTCCCCCCTTACCAGCTCCCCCCTTAGTAATTCCACACACCAGCTCCCACCTTACCAGCTACCCCCTTAGTAATTACACACACCAGCTCCCCCCTTACCAGCTCCCCCCTTAGTAATTCCTCACACCAGCTCCCCCCTTACCAGCTCCCCCCTTAGTAATTCCTCACACCAGCTCCACCCTTAGTAATTCCTCACACCAGCTCCCCCCTTAGTAATTCCACACACCAGCTCCCCCCTTACCAGCTCCCCCCTTAGTAATTCCACACACCAGCTCCCCCCTTACCAGCTACCCCCTTAGTAATTCCTCACACTAGCTCCCCCCTTACCAGCTCCCCCTTAGTAATTCCACACACCAGCTCCCCCCTTACCAGCTCCCCCCTTAGTAATTCCACACACCAGCTCCCCCCTTACCAGCTCCCCCCTTAGTAATTCCACACACCAGCTCCCCCCTTAGTAATTCCACACACCAGCTCCCCACTTACCAGCTCCCCCCTTAGTAATTCCACACACCAGCTCCCCACTTACCAGCTCCCCTCTTAGTAATTCCACACACCAGCTCCCCCCTTACCAGCTCCCCCCTTAGTAATTCCTCACACCAGGTCCCCACTTTCCAGCTCCCCCCTTAGTAATACCTCACACCAGGTCCCCACTTACCAGCTCCCCCCTTAGTAATTCCACACACCAGCTCCCCACTTACCAGCTCCCCCCTTAGTAATTCCTCACACCAGCTCCCCACTTACCAGCTCCCCCCTTAGTAATTCCACACACCAGCTCCCCCCTTACCAGCTCCACCCTTAGTAATTCCACACACCAGCTCCCCCCTTACCAGCTCCCCCCTCTTACCAGCTCCCCCCTTAGTAATTCCACACACCAGCTCCCCACTTACCAGCTCCCCCCTTAGTAATTCCACACACCAGCTCCCCCCTTACCAGCTCCCCCCTTAGTAATTCCACACACCAGCTCCCCCCTTACCAGCTCCACCCTTAGTAATTCCACACACCAGCTCCCCCCTTAGTAATTCCTCACACCAGCTCCCCCCTTACCAGCTCCCCCCTTAGTAATTCCACACACCAGCTCCCCCCTTAGTAATTCCACGCACCAGCTCCCCCCTTAGTAATGCCACACACCAGCTCCCCCCTTACCAGCTCCCCCCTTAGTAATTCCACACACCAGCTCCCCACTTACCAGCTCCCCTCTTAGTAATTCCACACACCAGCTCCCCCCTTAGTAATTCCACACACCAGCTCCCCCCTTAGTAATTCCTCACACCAGCTTCCCCCTTAGTAATTCCTCACACCAGCTCCCCCCTTAGTAATGCCACACACCAGCTCCCCCCTTACCAGCTCCCCCCTTAGTAATTCCTCACACCAGCTCCCCCCTTACCAGCTCCCCCCTTAGTAATTCCACACACCAGCTCCCCCCTTAGTAATTCCACACACCAGCTCCCCCCTTAGTAATGCCACACACCAGCTCCCCCCTTAGTAATGCCACACACCAGCTCCCCACTTACCAGCTCCCCCCTTAGTAATGCCACACACCAGCTCCCCCCTTACCAGCTCCCCCCTTAGTAATTCCACACACCAGCTCTCCACTTACCAGCTCCCCCCTTAGTAATTCCACACACCAGCTCCCCCCTTACCAGCTTCCCCCTTAGTAATTCCTCACACCAGCTCCCCCCTTACCAGCTCCCCCCTTAGTAATTCCTCACACCAGCTCCCCCCTTACCAGCTCCCCCCTTACCAGCTCCCCCCTTAGTAATTCCTCACACCAGCTCCCCCCTTACCAGCTCCCCCTTTAGTAATTCCACACACCAGCTCCCCCCTTACCAGCTCCCCCCTTAGTAATTCCACACACCAGCTCCCCCCTTAGTAATTCCACACACCAGCTCCCCCCTTACCAGCTCCCCCCTTAGTAATTCCTCACACCAGGTCCTCCCTTACCAGCTCCCCCCTTAGTAATTCCTCACACCAGCTCCCCCCTTACCAGCTCCCCCCTTAGTAATTCCTCACACCAGCTCCCCCCTTACCAGCTCCCCCCTTAGTAATTCCTCACACCAGCTCCCCCCTTACCAGCTCCCCCCTTAGTAATTCCTCACACCAGCTCCCCCCTTACCAGCTCCCCCCTTAGTAATTCCACACACCAGCTCCCCCCTTACCAGCTCCACCCTTAGTAATTCCACACACCAGCTCCCCCCTTACCAGCTCCCCCCTTAGTAATGCCACACACCAGCTCCCCCCTTACCAGCTCCCCCCTTAGTAATTCCACACACCAGCTCCCCACTTACCAGCTCCCCCCTTAGTAATTCCACACACCAGCTCCCCCCTTACCAGCTCCCCCCTTAGTAATTCCTCACACCAGCTCCCCCCTTACCAGCTCCCCCCTTAGTAATTCCACACACCAGCTCCCCCCTTACCAGCTCCCCCCTTAGTAATTCCTCACACCAGGTCCCCACTTACCAGCTCCCACCTTAGTAATTCCTCACACCAGGTCCCCACTTACCAGCTCCCCCCTTAGTAATTCCTCACACCAGCTCCCCAATTACCAGCTCCCCCCTTAGTAATTCCTCACACCAGCTCCCCACTTACCAGCTCCCCCCTTAGTAATTCCTCACACCAGCTCCCCCCTTAGTAATTCCACAAACCAGCTCCCCCCTTACCAGCTCCACCCTTAGTAATTCCACACACCAGCTCCCCCCTTAGTAATTCCTCACACCAGCTCCCCCCTTAGTAATTCCACACACCAGCTCCCCCCTTAGTAATGCCACACACCAGCTCCCCCCTTACCAGCTCCCCCCTTAGTAATTCCTCACACCAGCTCCCCCCTTACCAGCTCCCCCCTTAGTAATTCCTCACACCATCTCCCCCCTTAGTAATTCCTCACACCAGCTCCCCCCTTAGTAATTCCTCATACCAGCTCCCCCCTTACCAGCTCCCCCCTTAGTAATTCCACACACCAGCTCCCCCCTTACCAGCTCCCCCCTTAGTAATTCCTCACACCAGCTCCCCCCTTAGTAATTCCTCACACCAGCTCCCCCCTTAGTAATTCCACACACCAGCTCCCCCCTTACTAATTCCTCACACCAGCTCCCCCCTTAGTAATTCCTCACACCAGCTCCCCCCTTACCATCCCCCCCCCCCCCTTAGTAATTCCTCACACCAGCTCCCCCCTTACCATCCCCCCCCCCCTTAGTAATTCCACACACCAGCTCCCCCCTTAGTAATTCCACACACCAGCTCCCCCCTTAGTAATTCCACACACCAGCTCCCCCCTTACCAGCTCCCCCCTTAGTAATTCCTCACACCAGGTCCCCACTTACCAGCTCCCCCCTTAGTAATTCCTCACACCAGCTCCCCCCTTATCAGCTCCCCCCTTAGTAATTCCTCACACCAGCTCCCCCCTTAGTAATTCCTCACACCAGCTCCCCCCTTACCAGCTCCCCCCTTAGTAATTCCACACACCAGCTCCCCCCTTACCAGCTCCACCCTTAGTAATTCCTCACACCAGCTCCCCCCTTACCAGCTACCCCCTTAGTAATTCCACACACCAGCTCCCCCCTTACCAGCTCCCCCCTTAGTAATTCCACACACCAGCTCCCCCCTTAGTAATTACACACACCAGCTCCACCCTTACCAGCTCCACCCTTAGTAATTCCTCACACCAGCTCCCCCCTTACCAGCTCCCCCCTTAGTAATTCCACACACCAGCTCCCCCCTTACCAGCTCCCCCCTTAGTAATTCTACACACCAGCTCCCCCCTTACCAGCTCCCCCCTTAGTAATTCCACACACCAGCTCCCCCCTTAGTAATTCCACACACCAGCTCCCCCCTTAGTAATTCCACACACCAGCTCCCCACTTACCAGCTCCCCCCTTAGTAATTCCACACACCAGCTCCCCACTTACCAGCTCCCCTCTTAGTAATTCCACACCAGCTCCCCCCTTAGTAATTCCTCACACCAGGTCCCCACTTACCAGCTCCCCCCTTAGTAATTCCTCACACCAGGTCCCCACTTACCAGCTCCCCCCTTAGTAATTCCTCACACCAGCTCCCCACTTACCAGCTCCCCCCTTAGTAATTCCTCACACCAGCTCCCCACTTACCAGCTCCCCCTTTAGTAATTCCACACACCAGCTCCCCCCCTTACCAGCTCCACCCTTAGTAATTCCTCACACCAGGTCCTCTCTTACCAGCTCCCCCCCTTAGTAATTCCTCACACCAGCTCCCCCCCTTACCAGCTCCCCCCTTAGTAATTCCTCACACCAGCTCCCCCCTTAGTAATTCCACACACCAGCTCCCCCCTTACCAGCTCCACCCTTAGTAATTCCACACACCAGCTCCCCCCTTAGTAATTCCTCACACCAGCTCCCCCCTTACCAGCTCCCCCCTTAGTAATTCCACACACCAGCTCCCCCCTTAGTAATTCCACGCACCAGCTCCCCCCTTAGTAATGCCACGCACCAGCTCCCCCCTTAGTAATGCCACACACCAGCTCCCCCCTTACCAGCTCCCTCCTTAGTAATGCCACACACCAGCTCCCCCCTTACCAGCTCCCCCCTTAGTAATTCCACACACCAGCTCCCCACTTACCAGCTCCCCTCTTAGTAATTCCACACACCAGCTCCCCCCTTAGTAATTCCACACACCAGCTCCCCCCTTAGTAATTCCTCACACCAGCTTCCCCCTTAGTAATTCCTCACACCAGCTCCCCCCTTAGTAATGCCACACACCAGCTCCCCCCTTACCAGCTCCCCCCTTAGTAATTCCTCACACCAGCTCCCCCCTTACCAGCTCCCCCCTTAGTAATTCCACACACCAGCTCCCCCCTTAGTAATTCCACACACCAGCTCCCCCCTTAGTAATGCCACACACCAGCTCCCCCCTTAGTAATGCCACACACCAGCTCCCCACTTACCAGCTCCCCCCTTAGTAATGCCACACACCAGCTCCCCCCTTACCAGCTCCCCCCTTAGTAATTCCACACACCAGCTCTCCACTTACCAGCTCCCCCCTTAGTAATTCCACACACCAGCTCCCCCCTTACCAGCTCCCCCCTTAGTAATTCCTCACACCAGCTCCCCCCTTACCAGCTCCCCCCTTAGTAATTCCTCACACCAGCTCCCCACTTACCAGCTCCCCCTTTAGTAATTCCACACACCAGCTCCCCCCTTACCAGCTCCCCCCTTAGTAATTCCACACACCAGCTCCCCCCTTAGTAATTCCACACACCAGCTCCCCCCTTACCAGCTCCCCCCTTAGTAATTCCTCACACCAGGTCCTCCCTTACCAGCTCCCCCCTTAGTAATTCCTCACACCAGCTCCCCCCTTACCAGCTCCCCCCTTAGTAATTCCTCACACCAGCTCCCCCCTTACCAGCTCCCCCCTTAGTAATTCCTCACACCAGCTCCCCCCTTACCAGCTCCCCCCTTAGTAATTCCTCACACCAGCTCCCCCCTTACCAGCTCCCCCCTTAGTAATTCCACACACCAGCTCCCCCCTTACCAGCTCCACCCTTAGTAATTCCACACACCAGCTCCCCCCTTAGTAATGCCACACACCAGCTCCCCCCTTACCAGCTCCCCCCTTAGTAATTCCACACACCAGCTCCCCCCTTACCAGCTCCCCCCTTAGTAATTCCTCACACCAGCTCCCCCCTTACCAGCTCCCCCCTTAGTAATTCCACACACCAGCTCCCCCCTTACCAGCTCCCCCCTTAGTAATTCCTCACACCAGGTCCTCACTTACCAGCTCCCCCCTTAGTAATTCCTCACACCAGGTCCCCACTTACCAGCTCCCCCCTTAGTAATTCCTCACACCAGCTCCCCACTTACCAGCTCCCCCCTTAGTAATTCCTCACACCAGCTCCCCACTTACCAGCTCCCCCCTTAGTAATTCCTCACACCAGCTCCCCCCTTAGTAATTCCACAAACCAGCTCCCCCCTTACCAGCTCCACCCTTAGTAATTCCACACACCAGCTCCCCCCTTAGTAATTCCTCACACCAGCTCCCCCCTTAGTAATTCCACACACCAGCTCCCCCCTTAGTAATGCCACACACCAGCTCCCCCCTTACCAGCTCCCCCCTTAGTAATTCCTCACACCAGCTCCCCCCTTACCAGCTCCCCCCTTAGTAATTCCTCACACCATCTCCCCCCTTAGTAATTCCTCACACCAGCTCCCCCCTTACCAGCTCCACCCTTAGTAATTACTCATACCAGCTCCCCCCTTACCAGCTCCCCCCTTAGTAATTCCACACACCAGCTCCCCCCTTACCAGCTCCCCCCTTAGTAATTCCTCACACCAGCTCCCCCCTTAGTAATTCCTCACACCAGCTCCCCCCTTAGTAATTCCACACACCAGCTCCCCCCTTACTAATTCCTCACACCAGCTCCCCCCTTAGTAATTCCTCACACCAGCTCCCCCCTTACCACCCCCCCCCCCTTAGTAATTCCTCACACCAGCTCCCCCCTTACCATCCCCCCCCCCCTTAGTAATTCCACACACCAGCTCCCCCCTTAGTAATTCCACACACCAGCTCCCCCCTTAGTAATTCCACACACCAGCTCCCCCCTTACCAGCTCCCCCCTTAGTAATTCCTCACACCAGGTCCCCACTTACCAGCTCCCCCCTTAGTAATTCCTCACACCAGCTCCCCCCTTATCAGCTCCCCCCTTAGTAATTCCTCACACCAGCTCCCCCCTTAGTAATTCCTCACACCAGCTCCCCCCTTACCAGCTCCCCCCTTAGTAATTCCACACACCAGCTCCCCCCTTACCAGCTCCACCCTTAGTAATTCCTCACACCAGCTCCCCCCTTACCAGCTACCCCCTTAGTAATTCCACACACCAGCTCCCCCCTTACCAGCTCCCCCCTTAGTAATTCCACACACCAGCTCCCCCCTTAGTAATTACACACACCAGCTCCACCCTTACCAGCTCCACCCTTAGTAATTCCTCACACCAGCTCCCCCCTTACCAGCTCCCCCCTTAGTAATTCCACACACCAGCTCCCCCCTTACCAGCTCCCCCCTTAGTAATTCTACACACCAGCTCCCCCCTTACCAGCTCCCCCCTTAGTAATTCCACACACCAGCTCCCCCCTTAGTAATTCCACACACCAGCTCCCCCCTTAGTAATTCCACACACCAGCTCCCCACTTACCAGCTCCCCCCTTAGTAATTCCACACACCAGCTCCCCACTTACCAGCTCCCCTCTTAGTAATTCCACACCAGCTCCCCCCTTAGTAATTCCTCACACCAGGTCCCCACTTACCAGCTCCCCCCTTAGTAATTCCTCTCACCAGGTCCCCACTTACCAGCTCCCCCCTTAGTAATTCCTCACACCAGCTCCCCACTTACCAGCTCCCCCCTTAGTAATTCCTCACACCAGCTCCCCACTTACCAGCTCCCCCTTTAGTAATTCCACACACCAGCTCCCCCCCTTACCAGCTCCACCCTTAGTAATTCCTCACACCAGGTCCTCTCTTACCAGCTCCCCCCCTTAGTAATTCCTCACACCAGCTCCCCCCTTACCAGCTCCCCCCTTAGTAATTCCTCATACCAGCTCCCCACTTACCAGCTCCCCCCTTAGTAATTCCTCTCACCAGGTCCCCACTTACCAGCTCCCCCCTTAGTAATTCCTCACACCAGCTCCCCCCTTACCAGCTCCCCCCTTAGTAATTCCTCACACCAGCTCCCCCCTTACCAGCTACCCCCTTAGTAATTCCACACACCAGCTCCCCCCTTACCAGCTCCCCCCTTAGTAATTCCACACACCAGCTCCCCCCTTAGTAATTACACACACCAGCTCCACCCTTACCAGCTCCACCCTTAGTAATTCCTCACACCAGCTCCCCCCTTACCAGCTCCCCCCTTAGTAATTCCACACACCAGCTCCCCCCTTACCAGCTCCCCCCTTAGTAATTCTACACACCAGCTCCCCCCTTACCAGCTCCCCCCTTAGTAATTCCACACACCAGCTCCCCCCTTAGTAATTCCACACACCAGCTCCCCCCTTAGTAATTCCACACACCAGCTCCCCACTTACCAGCTCCCCCCTTAGTAATTCCACACACCAGCTCCCCACTTACCAGCTCCCCTCTTAGTAATTCCACACCAGCTCCCCCCTTAGTAATTCCTCACACCAGGTCCCCACTTACCAGCTCCCCCCTTAGTAATTCCTCTCACCAGGTCCCCACTTACCAGCTCCCCCCTTAGTAATTCCTCACACCAGCTCCCCACTTACCAGCTCCCCCCTTAGTAATTCCTCACACCAGCTCCCCACTTACCAGCTCCCCCTTTAGTAATTCCACACACCAGCTCCCCCCCTTACCAGCTCCACCCTTAGTAATTCCTCACACCAGGTCCTCTCTTACCAGCTCCCCCCCCTTAGTAATTCCTCACACCAGCTCCCCCCTTACCAGCTCCCCCCTTAGTAATTCCTCATACCAGCTCC
>NW_026968593.1:0-83304 GCF_028390025.1 Pseudophryne corroboree
TTCCTTTGTGTGTATGGGCATCATCCTAAGGCCAATTCTTTTGACCCCCTGGATTCCACGCCTGGTGGTTCCTTTGTGGTTTCGGCCCTTAGGGGTATTTGGAGGAAAGTGAAGAAAGCCCTTGTGTCTGTGTCATTAGTGACCAAAAGGGTTTTTGATAAGCGGAGAAGACCCTGCAGCTTCAAATTAGGAGACTTCGTCTGGTTGTCCACCAAGAATTTGAAGTTGAGACAGCCATCTCATAAGTTAGGCCCCCGGTTCATCGGCCCTTATAAGATCACCAGGGTTATCAATCCGGTGGCATTTCAGTTAGATCTGCCCCGTTCATTGGGTATCAATAAAACATTTAATTGTTCCCTTTTAAAACTGGCGGTTAGTAATCCTTCTGCCAGTGGAAGACCTTCTCCTATTCTGATACGGGGTCAGAGGGAGTTTGTGGTTGAAAGGGTTCTTGACTCTAAGATGGTTCAGGGTCGGCTGTCATTTTTGGTGCACTGGAAGGGGTATGGCCCGGAGGAGCGGTCGTGGGTGCGCAGTTGTGATCTTCATGCCCCCAGACTGATACGCTCTTTTTTCTCGCAGTTCTCTGATAAACCCGGTGGTAGGGGTTCTTTGACCCCTCGTCAAAGGGGGGGGGGGGGTACTGTTAGGATCTCCTGCACTGTGCTGCCACGTCGCCATGGCAACCGGGAGGCAAGTGTTAGCGAAGTAACCTGAGCGCAGCTGATACTCCGGTCCGGGTTTTTACTGTGCAGTGGTTACAGGCTCTGTGCACGGCAGGGAATCCGGCACTGGTTTTGTGCTCACAGTCTGTGAGGTCTGAGTGGGGCGTGGACAGCACCTGCTATATAAACCATCCTCTCAGGCTAGACAAATGCTGCTGAATCTTTGTTTGTTAGTCAGTTCCAGAGAGTTAGCTAGTACTGTGTGACTTTGTATTACTTGTTGCTTACTGCAAATAGGCCTTGGGATTCGGTACTTCATTCTGCCAATCCGGACCTAGCAGTAAGTCTGGAGTCAGTTGTTTAACCTGCTGGGGTTCTTTTGCTATTCTGTGAACCCAGCAGGTTTGCGGCTGTACTCTCAGACCTGCTTGCTTAATCCTCCCTCACTGTGCAGGACGTCCAGGTGTCAGTTTAGTGGCAGTAAGCTGAACCTGTGCCCTGCAAGTGGGGGTTAGGATTGTGGATACTCTCCTTGTGTCTATATTTCTATCTCTGACCAAGGAGTTTATTCCCACACCCATTGGTAACCCTTTGGGGTTTTTTCTGTTGCTCTTAGCAACATCATTTCGAGTGCTCCACATGTTAAATCACTACATCTCGCTTCATTGTCCGCTCTATTCCATCTGAGCATTCCTGACACTAGGGAGACACCCAGTTCCTGAGACTTTGGGCTTCTCCGTTCACTTTGTGTTTATTAGTTATTCCATCACCTCTTGTGTATGTTATGTTATACTGTCTGTGAGTTCGTTTGCTTTGCATCCCTCTCTGTTCATACACCGGTATACTCCAGTTAGCACTGGTGTGCGTAACAATATATCAGATATGCAGAACATGTTCCCTCTCCTGCGTCATATATATCAGATATGCAGAACATGTTCCCTCTCCTGCGTCACATATATCAGATATGCAGAACATGTTCCCTCTCCTGCGTCACATATATCAGATATACAGAACATGTTCCCTCTCCTGCGTCACATATATCAGATATGCAGAACATGTTCCCTCTCCTGCGTCATATATATCAGATATGCAGAACATGTTCCCTCTCCTGCGTCATATATATCAGATATGCAGAACATGTTCCCTCTCCTGCGTCACATATATCAGATATACAGAACATGTTCCCTCTCCTGTGTCATATATATCAGATATGCAGAACATGTTCCCTCTCCTGCGTCACATATATCAGATATGCAGAACATGTTCCCTCTCCTGCGTCATATATATCAGATATGCAGAACATGTTCCCTCTCCTGCGTCACATATATCAGATATGCAGAACATGTTCCCTCTCCTGCGTCATATATATCAGATATACAGAACATGTTCCCTCTCCTGCGTCACATATATCAGATATGCAGAACATGTTCCCTCTCCTGCGTCACATATATCAGATATACAGAACATGTTCCCTCTCCTGCGTCATATATATCAGATATACAGAACATGTTCCCTCTCCTGCGTCACATATATCAGATATACAGAACATGTTCCCTCTCCTGCGTCACATATATCAGATATACAGAACATGTTCCCTCTCCTGCGTCACATATATCAGATATACAGAACATGTTCCCTCTCCTGCGTCACATATATCAGATATACAGAACATGTTCCCTCTCCTGCGTCACATATATCAGATATACAGAACATGTTCCCTCTCCTGCGTCACATATATCAGATATGCAGAACATGTTCCCTCTCCTGCGTCATATATATCAGATATGCAGAACATGTACCCTCTCCTGCGTCATATATATCAGATATGCAGAACATGTTCCCTCTCCTGCGTCACATATATCAGATATACAGAACATGTTCCCTCTCCTGTGTCATATATATCAGATATGCAGAACATGTTCCCTCTCCTGCGTCATATATATCAGATATGCAGAACATGTTCCCTCTCCTGCGTCATATATATCAGATATGCAGAACATGTTCCCTCTCCTGCGTCACATATATCAGATATGCAGAACATGTTCCCTCTCCTGCGTCATATATATCAGATATACAGAACATGTTCCCTCTCCTGCGTCACATATATCAGATATGCAGAACATGTTCCCTCTCCTGCGTCACATATATCAGATATACAGAACATGTTCCCTCTCCTGCGTCATATATATCAGATATACAGAACATGTTCCCTCTCCTGCGTCACATATATCAGATATACAGAACATGTTCCCTCTCCTGCGTCACATATATCAGATATACAGAACATGTTCCCTCTCCTGCGTCACATATATCAGATATACAGAACATGTTCCCTCTCCTGCGTCACATATATCAGATATACAGAACATGTTCCCTCTCCTGCGTCACATATATCAGATATACAGAACATGTTCCCTCTCCTGCGTCACATATATCAGATATACAGAACATGTTCCCTCTCCTGCGTCATATATATCAGATATACAGAACATGTTCCCTCTCCTGCGTCACATATATCAGATATACAGAACATGTTCCCTCTCCTGCGTCACATATATCAGATATACGGAACATGTTCCCTCTCCTGCGACACATATATCAGATATGCAGAACATGTTCCCTCTCCTGCGTCACATATATCAGATATACAGAACATGTTCCCTCTCCTGCGTCACATATATCAGATATACAGAACATGTTCCCTCTCCTGCGTCACATATATCAGATATACAGAACATGTTCCCTCTCCTGCGTCACATATATCAGATATACAGAACATGTTCCCTCTCCTGCGTCATATATATCAGATATACAGAACATGTTCCCTCTCCTGCGTCATATATATCAGATATGCAGAACATGTTCCTTCTCCTGCGTCACATATATCAGATATGCAGAACATGTTCCCTCTCCTGCGTCACATATATCAGATATGCAGAACATGTTCCCTCTCCTGCGTCACATATATCAGATATACAGAACATGTTCCCTCTCCTGCGTCACATATATCAGATATATAGAACATGTTCCCTCTCCTGCGTCACATATATCAGATATGCAGAACATGTTCCCTCTCCTGCGTCACATATATCAGATATGTAGAACATGTTCCCTCTCCTGCGTCATATATATCAGATATGTAGAACATGTTCCCTCTCCTGCGTCACATATATCAGATATGTAGAACATGTTCCCTCTCCTGCGTCACATATATCAGATATGCAGAACATGTTCCCTCTCCTGCGTCACATATATCAGATATACAGAACATGTTCCCTCTCCTGCGTCACATATATCAGATATACAGAACATGTTCCCTCTCCTGCGTCACATATATCAGATATATAGAACATGTTCCCTCTCCTGCGTCACATATATCAGATATGCAGAACATGTTCCCTCTCCTGCGTCACATATATCAGATATACAGAACATGTTCCCTCTCCTGCGTCATATATATCAGATATGCAGAACATGTTCCCTCTCCTGCGTCAGATATATCAGATATGCAGAACATGTTCCCTCTCCTGCGTCATATATATCAGATATGCAGAACATGTTCCCTCTCCTGCGTCATATATATCAGATATGCAGAACATGTTCCCTCTCCTGCGTCAGATATATCAGATATGCAGAACATGTTCCCTCTCCTGCGTCACATATATCAGATATGCAGAACATGTTCCCTCTCCTGCGTCACATATATCAGATATGCAGAACATGTTCCCTCTCCTGCGTCACATATATCAGATATACAGAACATGTTCCCTCTCCTGCGTCACATATATCAGATATACAGAACATGTTCCCTCTCCTGCGTCACATATATCAGATATACAGAACATGTTCCCTCTCCTGCGTCACATATATCAGATATACAGAACATGTTCCCTCTCCTGCGTCACATATATCAGATATACAGAACATGTTCACTCTCCTGCGTCACATATATCAGATATGCAGAACATGTTCCCTCTCCTGCGTCACATATATCAGATATACAGAACATGTTCCCTCTCCTGCGTCACATATATCAGATATGCAGAACATGTTCCCTCTCCTGCGTCACATATATCAGATATGCAGAACATGTTCGCTCTCCTGCGTCATATATATCAGATATGCAGAACATGTTCCCTCTCCTGCGTCATATATATCAGATATGCAGAACATGTTCCCTCTCCTGCGTCATATATATCAGATATGCAGAACATGTTCCCTCTCCTGCGTCATATATATCAGATATGCAGAATATGTTCCCTCTCCTGCGTCACATATATCAGATATACAGAACATGTTCCCTCTCCTGCGTCACATATATCAGATATGCAGAACATGTTCCCTCTCCCGCGTCACATATATCAGATATACAGAACATGTTCCCTCTCCTGCGTCACATATATCAGATATACAGAACATGTTCCCTCTCCTGCGTCACATATATCAGATATACAGAACATGTTCCCTCTCCTGCGTCACATATATCAGATATACAGAACATGTTCCCTCTCCTGCGTCACATATATCAGATATACAGAACATGTTCCCTCTCCTGCGTCATATATATCAGATATACAGAACATGTTCCCTCTCCTGCGTCACATATATCAGATATGCAGAACATGTTCCCTCTCCTGCGTCATATATATCAGATATGCAGAACATGTTCCCTCTCCTGCGTCACATATATCAGATATGCAGAACATGTTCCCTCTCCTGCGTCACATATATCAGACATGCAGAACACGTTCCCTCTCCTGCGTCACATATATCAGACATGCAGAACACGTTCCCTCTCCTGCGTCACATATATCAGATATACAGAACACGTTCCCTCTCCTGCGTCACATATATCAGATATACAGAACACGTTCCCTCTCCTGCGTCATATATATCAGATATGCAGAACATGTTCCCTCTCCTGCGTCACATATATCAGATATACAGAACATGTTCCCTCTCCTGCGTCATATATATCAGATATGCAGAACATGTTCCCTCTCCTGCGTCACATATATCAGATATGCTGAACATGTTCCCTCTCCTGCGTCACATATATCAGATATACAGAACATGTTCCCTCTCCTGCGTCATATATATCAGATATGCAGAACATGTTCCCTCTCCTGCGTCATATATATCAGATATACAGAACATGTTCCCTCTCCTGCGTCATATATATCAGATATACAGAACATGTTCCCTCTCCTGCGTCATATATATCAGATATGCAGAACATGTTCCCTCTCCTGCGTCATATATATCAGATATGCAGAACATGTTCCCTCTCCTGCGTCACATATATCAGATATGCAGAACATGTTCCCTCTCCTGCGTCACATATATCAGATATGCAGAACATGTTCCCTCTCCTGCGTCACATATATCAGATATGCAGAACATGTTCCCTCTCCTGCGTCACATATATCAGATATACAGAACATGTTCCCTCTCCTGCGTCACATATATCAGATATGCAGAACATGTTCCCTCTCCTGCGTCACATATATCAGATATACAGAACATGTTCCCTCTCCTGCGTCATATATATCAGATATACAGAACATGTTCACTCTCCTGCGTCATATATATCAGATATGCAGAACACGTTCCCTCTCCTGCGTCACATATATCAGATATACAGAACATGTTCCCTCTCCTGCGTCACATATATCAGATATGCAGGACATGTTCCCTCTCCTGCGTCATGTATATCAGATATGCAGAACATGTTCCCTCTCCTGCGTCACATATATCAGATATACAGAACATGTTCCCTCTCCTGCGTCATATATATCAGATATGCAGAACATGTTCCCTCTCCTGCGTCACATATATCAGATATACAGAACATGTTCCCTCTCCTGCGTCATATATATCAGATATGCAGAACATGTTCCCTCTCCTGCGTCACATATATCAGATATACAGAACATGTTCCCTCTCCTGCGTCATATATATCAGATATACAGAACATGTTCCCTCTCCTGCGTCATATATATCAGATATGCAGAACATGTTCCCTCTCCTGCGTCATATATATCAGATATGCAGAATATGTTCCCTCTCCTGCGTCACATATATCAGATATACAGAACATGTTCCCTCTCCTGCGTCACATATATCAGATATGCAGAACATGTTCCCTCTCCTGCGTCACATATATCAGATATGCAGAACATGTTCCCTCTCCTGCGTCATATATATCAGATATACAGAACATGTTCCCTCTCCTGCGTCATATATATCAGATATACAGAACATGTTCCCTCTCCTGCGTCACATATATCAGATATGCAGAACATGTTCACTCTCCTGCGTCATATATATCAGATATGCAGAACACGTTCCCTCTCCTGCGTCATATATATCAGATATACAGAACATGTTCCCTCTCCTGCGTCACATATATCAGATATACAGAACATATTCCCTCTCCTGCGTCATATATATCAGATATACAGAACATGTTCCCTCTCCTGCGTCACATATATCAGATATACAGAACATGTTCCCTCTCCTGTGTCATATATATCAGATATACAGAACATGTTCCCTCTCCTGCGTCACATATATCAGATATACAGAACATGTTCCCTCTCCTGCGTCAGATATATCAGATATACAGAACATGTTCCCTCTCCTGCGTCACATATATCAGATATGCAGAACATGTTCCCTCTCCTGCGTCATATATATCAGATATACAGAACATGTTCCCTCTCCTGCGTCACATATATCAGATATGCAGAACATGTTCCCTCTCCTGCGTCACATATATCAGATATACAGAACATGTTCCCTCTCCTGCGTCACATATATCAGATATACAGAACATGTTCCCTCTCCTGCGTCACATATATCAGATATACAGAACATGTTCCCTCTCCTGCGTCACATATATCAGATATACAGAACATGTTCCCTCTCCTGCGTCACATATTCGTCATATATATCAGATATGCAGAACATGTTCCCTCTCCTGCGTCATATATATCAGATATGCAGAACATGTTCCCTCTCCTGCGTCACATATATCAGATATGCAGAACATGTTCCCTCTCCTGCGTCACATGTATCAGATATACAGAACATGTTCCCTCTCCTGCGTCATATATATCAGATATGCAGAACATGTTCCCTCTCCTGCGTCATATATATCAGATATGCAGAACATGTTCCCTCTCCTGCGTCATATATATCAGATATGCAGTACATGTTCCCTCTCCTGCGTCACATATATCAGATATACAGAACATGTTCCCTCTCCTGCGTCATATATATCAGATATGCAGAACATGTTGTCACAACTGAGGGCCTGAGCTGACGGAAGGCAGCCTCAGTTGTAGGGGCTGAGACGTACCGGAACCTGGGAGGTTGTATCAGACCCCTGGACATGTAAGTAACATGAAGAGAAACCGCCCGAAGGCGTGACCACGACAACTTGAGTAAAAGTCAATGATATTTATTTATGACAAACTCCATGCATCACAGTAGCAGTAAAAAGAAACATAAAAATCAGCAGAGAAATAATAATACAGTTCCTGGGTACTACAGGGTGGCAGGGGCCACAGAGCTCTGGTGGTATGAGACAGTTCTTATTATCTGCAAGTTGGAAAGTCCTTACCAGGCTCAACTGTAGCAATGAGGAAAGCCCAGGGTCGTACCAGCTGGTGTTCCAGGGAAAGCTGGACTGCTGTAGATAAAATGCTGCTGTGGGTACTGGTTAGAACCAGACAGGTGTTGGCACGGAGTGGATACTGGCTGGAACCAGTTAAATAATAAATAAAGCTTGAGAGCGATGCAATGTAGATGAAATGTAGAATTTGAGAGCGGAGAAATAATAATACCGGTGGAGAGTGGTAAACTGCAGAAAGGACACCGGCCCTTTAAGAGAAGCTGTACACTGCTGGAAGCTAAGCTAGAAGCAGGTGATTGTTGTAGCTGGAAACAGGTGAGTCCAGAATGGATCGGAGAGTCAGGCTACACCGCAGATGGAATGCTGGTGCGGGTCTCTATAGCAGAAGTCTGGAGACAGGAGCTGGAACCTGGAAGACAATCACAGGAGAGAGACAAACTGGAACTAGGTTTGACAACCAAAGCACTGACGCCTTCCTTGCTCAGGCACAACCTATTTATACCTGCAGCAAGGAAGGCATTGGCTAGGCAATTATGCAAATTAATAATACTGACAACGGATTGGTAGGAAAGATCAGCTGACAGAATCCAAGATGGCTGCGCCCATGCAGACACTTGGAGGGAAGTTTGGATTGTAATCCATGTGGTCTGGAAAACAGTAATGGCGGCGCCGGCCACCGGAGACAGGAGACGCCAGGCTGACAGATGCACATCCGACCACGCGGACACAGCGGAGGCCGCGGCTGATGTAATCGCCACTCTGAATGCAGAAGCTCAGGGACGGCGGCGGAGGCCGCGGGAGACGCCATGCCAGATGTATAAGGCGTTACTGTGACTGCGTCCAGAGAGACAGGAGAGGATGCGGGAATGTGCACATCAGGATAACAGATGGGATCCGGTCCTGGAGCGCTGAGCCAGCCTTAGGAGGCATCTGATAGGTAAGAAATGGCGTCCAGATACCCGGATCGTGACAGCACCCCCCCCTTTAGGAGTGGCCCCAGGACACTTCTTTGGCTTTTGAGGAAACTTGGAATGGAATCTCCGGACCAAGGCAGAAGCATGGACATCAGAAGCATTGGTCCATGAACGTTCCTCAGGGCCATAACCCTTCCAGTCAATAAGATACTGAAGTTGACCGTAACGGTGACGTGAGTCCAGGATCTTGGCTACTTCATACTCAATGCCTCGTTGAGTTTGGACTTTCGGAGTTGGAGGAAGTGAGGAATGAAACCGATTCAAGATTAGCGGTTTCAACAGGGAAACATGGAATGTCCTGGGTATTTTTAAGAAGGGAGGCAACTGGAGTCTGTAAGCAACAGGATTGATGACTTGATCAATTTTAAAAGGACCGATGTAGCGAGGTGCAAACTTCATACTGGGAACTCTTAACCTCAAATTCTTTGTGGATTACCATACCCGATCACCCACCTTGAGAGCAGGAACTGCTCGACGCTTCTTATCCGCAAACTTCTTGTACCTGAACGATGCCTTGAGCAGAGCTGATCGTACGCTCTTCCAGATATTGGCAAACTGATGCAAGGTGATATCCACTGCGGGAACAGAAGTTGCTGGAAGCGGTTGGAACTCAGGGACTTTAGGGTGGAATCCAAAGTTGGTGAAGAATGGTGTTGAAGAAGATGAAGAATGATACTGGTTGTTATGACAGAACTCGGCCCAGGGAAGTAATTGAACCCAGTCATCTTGAGAGGAGGACACATAGATGCGGAGGAAGGACTCCAAGTCCTGATTCACCCTCTCAGTTTGACCATTGGTCTGAGGATGGTAAGCCGTGGAAAACTTTAGCTTGACTTGGAGGACTTGACATAAACTTCGCCAGAATTTGGCTGTGAATTGAACTCCTCGATCTGAGATAATTTCTTCTGGAAGACCGTGGAGTCGAAAGATCTCTTGTATGAATACTTGAGCCAACTTGGAAGCTGACGGAAGACCGGTAAGAGGAATGAAGTGTGCCATCTTGGTGAACCGGTCAACTACCACCCAGATGGTATTAAACTTGTTGCACATGGGCAAATCTGTAATAAAATCCATCGACAAATGGGTCCATGGTCGACGGGGAACAGATAGTGGAACCAGTTGCCCCGCAGGCGACTGGCGGGATACTTTATGTTGAGCACACTTTGGGCAAGATGCAATAAACTCCAAAACGTCCTTTTTCAGAGTTGGCCACCAATAGGACCTAGAGATAAACTCCAGGGTTTTTTGGATACCTGTATGTCCGGCAAAGCGGGAAGCATGGGCCCAATGCATGAGCTTCTTCCTTAGTGTCGGCTTCACAAAACTTTTCCCTGATGGGGGCGTAGAGTCCATCCCTACCGTGGAGAATGCCAACGGATTTATAATAGGATGCTTGTCTGAAGACTCTGACTCATTTTCTTGCTCCCATGAGCGGGAAAGGGCATCGGCCTTGCGATTCTGAGAGCCCGGACAGAACTGGAGTTTAAAGTCGAACCTGGAAAAGAAAAGTGCCCATCTGGCCTGACGAGGGTTGAGACATTGTGCGCCTTTCAGATATAGAAGGTTCTTGTGGTCTGTAAGGATGGTGATTGAATGAGAAGCTCCCTCCAACAGATATCTCCACTCCTCTAGAGCGAGCTTGATGGCTAGCAACTCCTGGTCGCCAATGGCATAGTTGCGCTCCGCTGGGGAGAACTTCCGTGAGAAGAAACTGCAAGGATGTAAATGGCCATCTTTAGCCCTCTGAGATAACACCGCTCCTACTCCAACGGAGGAGGCATCCACCTCTAAGATGAAAGGAGAGTCGATGTCAGGCTGTTTCAGGACAGGCGCAGAGATGAACCTCTGTTTTAAAAGATGAAAAGCTTGCATGGCTTCTTCAGACCACTTGGACGGGTTAGCACCCTTCTTGGTGAAAGCAGTAATAGGCGCCACAATGGTGGAAAAGTCTCGTATAAACTTTCGGTAATAATTGGCGAACCCTAAGAACCTCTGGACCCCTTTGAGGGTCAAGGGTACCGGCCAATTCTGGATTGCTTGTAGTTTCTCAGGATCCATCTCTAGTCCGGAACCGGACACAATGTACCCTAGAAACGGAATGGACTTGACTTCAAAGACGCATTTCTCTAATTTGCAATAGAGATGATTGACACGGAGACGGGACAGAACCTCCTTTACCCAAAAACGATGTTCCTCTAAATTGTTGGCAAAAATGAGGATATCATCTAGATAGACCACAACATGACGGTATAGAATGTCTCTGAAAATCTCATTGACGAAATGCTGGAAGACAGCTGGAGCATTGCTCAATCCGAAGGGCATGACGAGGTACTCAATGTCCGTCACGGGTGTTAAATGCGGTCTTCCACTCGTCACCCTCACGGATCCGGATGAGATTGTATGCACCTCTCAAGTCCAGCTTTGTAAAGATGGTAGCTCCGCTAACTCTGTCAAAGAGCTCAGTAATCAGGGGTAAAGGATAGCGGTTCTTGATGGTAATGTCGTTCAAACTTCTGTAGTCGATGCACGGCCGCAGACCACCATCTTTCTTTTTTACAAAAAAGAAGCCTGCGCCGGCTGGAGAAGAAGAAGGTCGAATGAACCCCTTTGCTAGGTTCTCTTTAATGTATTCCTCCATAGAATGCGTCTCAGGCAGAGACAACGGATAAGTTCGGCCTCGAGGTGGAACCTTCCCTGGAACGAGATCAATCGGGCAGTCCCATTCTCTATGAGGAGGAAGGATATCAGCAGAAGCTTTACTGAACACATCCGTGAAATCTTGATATGGAGGAGGTGGAACATCAGACGACCTGGGGGAGGAAGAACAGACAGGCAACACTTTAAACAAACATGTCTCAGCACAGGAGGAACCCCATGCCAGAATTTGCGTAGTCGTCCAATCAATTGTAGGATTGTGAAGACGGAGCCATGGAAGGCCCAGGACCACAGGATGTGTGGCTCTTGGAATCACTAAAAGTGAAATAAGTTCGGAATGAAGAACTCCCACTCTCAGACGAACTGGTAGAGTCCTTAGAGCAATAACTGTATCAAAAATTTTACTGCCATCCACGGCAGTTAAGGAAAAGGAGGAAGGAAGTCTCTCGGTGGGTAGGGACCACCGTTTAACATAGGCTTCGGTAATAAAGTTCTCAGCTGCTCCGGAATCCAGGAGGGCAATGACGTTCTGATAACGTTGAGCAACTTGAAGCGAGACTGGGAGATTACAATCTTGAGGAGATGGAGAGGAGATCATTACTCCTAGCCGGCCCTCTCCTTGGCGAGCTAGGATTTGGAGTTTCCCGGACGTTTGGGACAGGCATTAATAGTGTGAGACGGAGCTGCACAATACAGACAGAGAGACTCAGAGAGACGTCTTCGGCGCTCAGCAGGAGTTAAACGGGAACGGCCAATTTGCATGGGTTCATCTTTAGTTGGTGACAGTTGGCGAGGAGGAGGAGCAGAAGATTTTGGAGCAGATGATCTTCCACGCTCAGTTGCTCTCTCTCTGAAACGTAAGTCAACTTTCGTACAAAGTGAGATTAGCTCATCTAACTTGGAGGGTAAGTCTCTGGTAGCTAACTCATCTTTAATACGCTCGGATAAACCATGCCAGAATGCAGCATACAGGGCCTCGTCGTTCCATGCCAGTTCAGATGCCAGAATCTGGAACTGTATAAGATATTGTCCTACAGTACGTGATCCCTGGCGTAAACGGAGAATCTCAGACGAAGCTGAAGTTACCCTGCCTGGCTCGTCAAAGATGCGCCTGAATGTTGACACGAATGCAGTGTAAGAAGATAGCAGGGTGTCGGACCTCTCCCATAATGGTGATGCCCAGTCGAGGGCTGAGCCACTGAGAAGAGAGATGATGTAGGCAATTTTTGTACGGTCACTGGGAAAATTGCCAGGTTGTAGCTCAAACTGAATCTCACACTGGTTGAGAAATCCCCTGCAGAATCTTGGAGATCCGTCAAATTTTGCTGGCGTTGGAAGATGAAGACGTGGAGCAGAAATGGGTAAGGTGGGTGGGGTTATAGCTGGAGTCACTGTGGTTGACGCACCAGACGCGCCTGATCCACGGAGGGTTGTCTGAATCCCATCCAGCCGAGTAGAGAGATCCTGGAGACAGCGGATGATGTGGCCCTGTGCAGCCTCCTGATGTTCAAGTCGGGCTGCCAGTTCTTGCATCGGCCTGGCCGCTTGATCCTGGTCTCCGGCTGGATTCATTTGGTCAGTGCTTACTGTCACAACTGAGGGCCTGAGCTGACGGAAGGCAGCCTCAGTTGTAGGGGCTGAGACGTACCGGAACCTGGGAGGTTGTATCAGACCCCTGGACATGTAAGTAACATGAAGAGAAACCGCCCGAAGGCGTGACCACGACAACTTGAGTAAAAGTCAATGATATTTATTTATGACAAACTCCATGCATCACAGTAGCAGTAAAAAGTAACATAAAAATCAGCAGAGAAATAATAATACAGTTCCTGGGTACTACAGGATGGCAGGGGCCACAGAGCTCTGGTGGTATGAGACAGTTCTTATTATCTGCAAGTTGGAAAGTCCTTACCAGGCTCAACTGTAGCAATGAGGAAAGCCCAGGGTCGTACCAGCTGGTGTTCCAGGGAAAGCTGGACTGCTGTAGATAAAATGCTGCTGTGGGTACTGGTTAGAACCAGACAGGTGTTGGCACGGAGTGGATACTGGCTGGAACCAGTTAAATAATAAATAAAGCTTGAGAGCGATGCAATATAGATGAAATGTAGAATTTGAGAGCGGAGAAATAATAATACCGGTGGAGAGTGGTAAACTGCAGAAAGGACACCGGCCCTTTAAGAGAAGCTGTACACTGCTGGAAGCTGAGCTGGAAGCAGGTGATGTTGTAGCTGGAAACAGGTGAGTCCAGAATGGATCGGAGAGTCAGGCTACACCGCAGATGGAATGCTGGTGCGGGTCTCTATAGCAGAAGTCTGGAGACAGGAGCTGGAACCTGGAAGACAATCACAGGAGAGAGACAAACTGGAACTAGGTTTGACAACCAAAGCACTGACGCCTTCCTTGCTCAGGCACAACCTATTTATACCTGCAGCAAGGAAGGCATTGGCTAGGCAATTATGCAAATTAATAATACTGACAACGGATTGGTAGGAAAGATCAGCTGACAGAATCCAAGATGGCTGCGCCCATGCAGACACTTGGAGGGAAGTTTGGATTGTAATCCATGTGGTCTGGAAAACAGTAATGGCGGCGCCGGCCACCGGAGACAGGAGACGCCAGGCTGACAGAAGCACATCCGACCACGCGGACACAGCGGAGGCCGCGGCTGACGTAATCGCCACTCTGAATGCAGAAGCTCAGGGACGGCGGCGGAGGCCGCGGGAGACGCCATGCCAGATGTATAAGGCGTTACTGTGACTGCGTCCAGAGAGACAGGAGAGGATGCGGGAATGTGCACATCAGGATAACAGATGGGATCCGGTCCTGGAGCGCTGAGCCAGCCTTAGGAGGCATCTGATAGGTAAGAAATGGCGTCCAGATACCCGGATCGTGACACATGTTCCCTCTCCTGCGTCACATATATCAGATATGCAGAACATGTTCCCTCTCCTGCGTCATATATATCAGATATACAGAACATGTTCCCTCTCCTGCGTCACATATATCAGATATGCAGAATATGTTCCCTCTCCTGCGTCACATATATCAGATATGCAGAACATGTTCCCTCTCCTGCGTCACATATATCAGATATACAGAACATGTTCCCTCTCCTGCGTCACATATATCAGATATACAGAACATGTTCCCTCTCCTGCGTCACATATATCAGATATGCAGAACATGTTCCCTCTCCAGCGTCACATATATCAGATATGCAGAACATGTTCCCTCTCCTGCGTCACATATATCAGATATGCAGAACATGTTCCCTCTCCTGCGTCACATATATCAGATATGCAGAACATGTTCCCTCTCCTGCGTCACATATATCAGATATGCAGAACATGTTCCCTCTCCTGCGTCACATATATCAGATATACAGAACATGTTCCCTCTCCTGCGTCACATATATCAGATATGCAGAACATGTTCCCTCTCCTGCGTCAGATATATCAGATATACAGAACATGTTCCCTCTCCTGCGTCACATATATCAGATATGCAGAACATGTTCCCTCTCCTGCGTCACATATATCAGATATACAGAACATGTTCCCTCTCCTGCGTCATATATATCAGATATGCAGAACATGTTCCCTCTCCTGCGTCATATATATCAGATATGCAGGACATGTTCCCTCTCCTGCGTCACATATATCAGATATGCAGAACATGTTCCCTCTCCTGCGTCACATATATCAGATATGCAGAACATGTTCCCTCTCCTGCGTCACATATATCAGATATGCAGAACATGTTCCCTCTCCTGCGTCACATATATCAGATATGCAGAACATGTTCCCTCTCCTGCGTCACATATATCAGATATACAGAACATGTTCCCTCTCCTGCGTCACATATATCAGATATGCAGAACATGTTCCCTCTCCTGCGTCACATATATCAGATATACAGAACATGTTCCCTCTCCTGCGTCATATATATCAGATATACAGAACATGTTCCCTCTCCTGCGTCACATATATCAGATATGCAGAACATGTTCCCTCTCCTGCGTCACATATATCAGATATGCAGAACATGTTCACTCTCCTGCGTCACATATATCAGATATGCAGAACACGTTCCCTCTCCTGCGTCACATATATCAGATATACATAACATGTTCCCTCTCCTGCGTCACATATATCAGATATACAGAACATATTCCCTCTCCTGCGTCACATATATCAGATATGCAGAACACGTTCCCTCTCCTGCGTCACATATATCAGATATGCATAACATGTTCCCTCTCCTGCGTCACATATATCAGATATACAGAACATATTCCCTCTCCTGCGTCATATATATCAGATATGCAGGACATGTTCCCTCTCCTGCGTCATATATATCAGATATGCAGGACATGTTCCCTCTCCTGCGTCATATATATCAGATATGCAGGACATGTTCCCTCTCCTGCGTCATATATATCAGATATGCAGAACATGTTCCCTCTCCTGCGTCATATATATCAGATATGCAGAACATGTTCCCTCTCCTGCGTCATACATATCAGATATGCAGAACATGTTCCCTCTCCTGCGTCACATATATCAGATATACAGAACATGTTCCCTCTCCTGCGTCATATATATCAGATATGCAGAACATGTTCCCTCTCCTGCGTCACATATATCAGATATGCAGAACATGTTCCCTCTCCTGCGTCATATATATCAGATATACAGAACATGTTCCCTCTCCTGCGTCACATATATCAGATATGCAGAATATGTTCCCTCTCCTGCGTCACATATATCAGATATACAGAACATGTTCCCTCTCCTGCGTCATATATATCAGATATACAGAACATGTTCCCTCTCCTGCGTCACATATATCAGATATACAGAACATGTTCCCTCTCCTGCGTCACATATATCAGATATGCAGAACATGTTCCCTCTCCTGCGTCACATATATCAGATATGCAGAACATGTTCCCTCTCCTGCGTCACATATATCAGATATACAGAACATGTTCCCTCTCCTGCGTCACATATATCAGATATACAGAACATGTTCCCTCTCCTGCGTCACATATATCAGATATGCAGAACATGTTCCCTCTCCTGCGTCACATATATCAGATATACAGAACATGTTCCCTCTCCTGCGTCATATATATCAGATATACAGAACATGTTCCCTCTCCTGCGTCACATATATCAGATATGCAGAACATGTTCCCTCTCCTGCGTCAAATATATCAGATATGCAGAACATGTTCCCTCTCCTACGTCACATATATCAGATATACAGAACATGTTCCCTCTCCTGCGTCACATATATCAGATATGCAGAACATGTTCCCTCTCCTGCGTCAGATATATCAGATATGCAGAACATGTTCCCTCTCCTGCGTCATATATATCAGATATACAGAACATGTTCCCTCTCCTGCGTCATATATCTCAGATATGCAGAACATGTTCCCTCTCCTGCGTCACATATATCAGATATATATCAGATATACAGAACATGTTCCCTCTCCTGCGTCACATATATCAGATATGCAGAACATGTTCCCTCTCCTGCGTCACATATATCAGATATACAGAACATGTTCCCTCTCCTGCGTCACATATATCAGATATGCAGAACATGTTCCCTCTCCTGCGTCACATATATCAGATATACAGAACATGTTCCCTCTCCTGCGTCACATATATCAGATATACAGAACATGTTCACTCTCCTGCGTCACATATATCAGATATGCAGAACATGTTCCCTCTCCTGCGTCACATATATCAGATATACAGAACATGTTCCCTCTCCTGAGTCACATATATCAGATATGCAGAACATGTTCCCTCTCCTGCGTCACATATATCAGATATGCAGAACATGTTCCCTCTCCTGCGTCACATATATCAGATATACAGAACATGTTCCCTCTCCTGTGTCATATATATCAGATATACAGAACATGTTCCCTCTCCTGCGTCATATATATCAGATATGCAGAACATGTTCCCTCTCCTGCGTCACATATATCAGATATACATAACATGTTCCCTCTCCTGCGTCACATATATCAGATATGCAGAACATGTTCCCTCTCCTGCGTCACATATATCAGATATGCAGAACATGTTCCCTCTCCTGCGTCATATATATCAGATATGCAGAACATGTTCCCTCTCCTGCGTCACATATATCAGATATGCAGAACATGTTCCCTCTCCTGCGTCACATATATCAGATATACAGAACATGTTCCCTCTCCTGCGTCACATATATCAGATATACAGAACATGTTCCCTCTCCTGCGTCACATATATCAGATATACAGAACATGTTCCCTCTCCTGCGTCATATATATCAGATATACAGAACATGTTCCCTCTCCTGCGTCATATATATCAGATATGCAGAACATGTTCCCTCTCCTGCGTCACATATATCAGATATGCAGAAGATGTTCCCTCTCCTGCGTCATATATATCAGATATACAGAACATGTTCCCTCTCCTGCGTCATATATATCAGATATGCAGAACATGTTCCCTCTCCTGCGTCATATATCTCAGATATGCAGAACATGTTCCCTCTCCTGCGTCACATATATCAGATATACAGAACATGTTCCCTCTCCTGCGTCACATATATCAGATATATATCAGATATACAGAACATGTTCCCTCTCCTGCGTCACATATATCAGATATGCAGAACATGTTCCCTCTCCTGCGTCACATATATCAGATATACAGAACATGTTCCCTCTCCTGCGTCACATATATCAGATATGCAGAACATGTTCCCTCTCCTGCGTCACATATATCAGATATACAGAACATGTTCCCTCTCCTGCGTCACATATATTAGATATACAGAACATGTTCCCTCTCCAGCGTCACATATATCAGATATGCAGAACATGTTCCCTCTCCTGCGTCACATATATCAGATATACAGAACATGTTCCTTCTCCTGAGTCACATATATCAGATATGCAGAACATGTTCCCTCTCCTGCGTCACATATATCAGATATGCAGAACATGTTCCCTCTCCTGCGTCACATATATCAGATATACAGAACATGTTCCCTCTCCTGTGTCATATATATCAGATATGAAGAACATGTTCCCTCTCCTGCGTCATATATATCAGATATGCAGAACATGTTCCCTCTCCTGCGTCACATATATCAGATATGCAGAACATGTTCCCTCTCCTGCGTCACATATATCAGATATGCAGAACATGTTCCCTCTCCTGCGTCATATATATCAGATATGCAGAACATGTTCCCTCTCCTGCGTTACATATATCAGATATACAGAACATGTTCCCTCTCCTGCGTCATATATATCAGATATGCAGAACATGTTCCCTCTCCTGCGTCACATATATCAGATATGCAGAACATGTTCCGTCTCCTGCGTCATATATATCAGATATGCAGAACATGTTCCCTCTCCTGCGTCACATATATCAGATATACAGAACATGTTCCCTCTCCTGCGTCATATATATCAGATATGCAGAACATGTTCCCTCTCCTGCGTCACATATATCAGATATGCAGAACATGTTCCCTCTCCTGCGTCATATATATCAGATATGCAGAACATGTTCCCTCTCCTGCGTTACATATATCAGATATACAGAACATGTTCCCTCTCCTGCGTCATATATATCAGATATGCAGAACATGTTCCCTCCCCTGCGTCATATATATCAGATATGCAGAACATGTTCCCTCTCCTGCGTCACATATATCAGATATGCAGAACATGTTCCCTCTCCTGCGTCATATATATCAGATATGCAGAACACGTTCCCTCTCCTGCGTCATATATATCAGATATGCAGAACATGTTCCCTCTCCTGCGTCATATATATCAGATATGCAGAACATGTTCCCTCTCCTGCGTCACATATATCAGATATGCAGAACATGTTCCCTCTCCTGCGTCACATATATCAAATATGCAGAACATGTTCCCTCTCCTGCGTCACATATATCAGATATACAGAACATGTTCCCTCTCCTGCGTCACATATATCAGATATACAGAACATGTTCCCTCTCCTGCGTCACATATATCAGATATACAGAACATGTTCCCTCTCCTGCGTCACATATATCAGATATACAGAACATGTTCCCTCTCCTGCGTCACATATATCAGATATACAGAACATGTTCCCTCTCCTGCGTCACATATATCAGATATACAGAACATGTTCCCTCTCCTGCGTCACATATATCAGATATACAGAACATGTTCCCTCTCCTGCGTCACATATATCAGATATACAGAACATGTTCCCTCTCCTGCGTCATATATATCAGATATACAGAACATGTTCCCTCTCCTGCGTCACATATATCAGATATACAGAACATGTTCCCTCTCCTGCGTCACATATATCAGATATACAGAACATGTTCCCTCTCCTGCGACACATATATCAGATATGCAGAACATGTTCCCTCTCCTGCGTCACATATATCAGATATACAGAACATGTTCCCTCTCCTGCGTCACATATATCAGATATACAGAACATGTTCCCTCTCCTGTGTCACATATATCAGATATACAGAACATGTTCCCTCTCCTGCGTCACATATATCAGATATACAGAACACGTTCCCTCTCCTGCGTCACATATATCAGATATACAGAACACGTTCCCTCTCCTGCGTCATATATATCAGATATGCAGAACATGTTCCCTCTCCTGCGTCATATATATCAGATATACAGAACATGTTCCCTCTCCTGCGTCATATATATCAGATATGCAGAACATGTTCCCTCTCCTGCGTCACATATATCAGATATGCAGAACATATTCCCTCTCCTGCGTCACATATATCAGATATGCAGAACATGTTCCCTCTCCTGCGTCATATATATCAGATATGCAGAACATGTTCCCTCTCCTGTGTCATATATATCAGATATACAGAACATGTTCCCTCTCCTGCGTCATATATATCAGATATACAGAACATGTTCCCTCTCCTGCGTCATATATATCAGATATGCAGAACATGTTCCCTCTCCTGCGTCACATATATCAGATATGCAGAACATGTTCCCTCTCCTGCGTCACATATATCAGATATGCAGAACATGTTCCCTCTCCTGCGTCACATATATCAGATATGCAGAACATGTTCCCTCTCCTGCGTCACATATATCAGATATGCAGAACATGTTCCCTCTCCTGCGTCACATATATCAGATATACAGAACATGTTCCCTCTCCTGCGTCACATATATCAGATATGCAGAACATGTTCCCTCTCCTGCGTCACATATATCAGATATACAGAACATGTTCCCTCTCCTGCGTCATATATATCAGATATACAGAACATGTTCACTCTCCTGCATCATATATATCAGATATGCAGAACACGTTCCCTCTCCTGCGTCACATATATCAGATATACAGAACATGTTCCCTCTCCTGCGTCACATATATCAGATATGCAGGACATGTTCCCTCTCCTGCGTCATGTATATCAGATATGCAGAACATGTTCCCTCTCCTGCGTCACATATATCAGATATACAGAACATGTTCCCTCTCCTGCGTCATATATATCAGATATGCAGAACATGTTCCCTCTCCTGCGTCACATATATCAGATATACAGAACATGTTCCCTCTCCTGCGTCATATATATCAGATATGCAGAACATGTTCCCTCTCCTGCGTCACATATATCAGATATACAGAACATGTTCCCTCTCCTGCGTCATATATATCAGATATACAGAACATGTTCCCTCTCCTGCGTCATATATATCAGATATGCAGAACATGTTCCCTCTCCTGCGTCATATATATCAGATATGCAGAATATGTTCCCTCTCCTGCGTCACATATATCAGATATACAGAACATGTTCCCTCTCCTGCGTCACATATATCAGATATGCAGAACATGTTCCCTCTCCTGCGTCACATATATCAGATATGCAGAACATGTTCCCTCTCCTGCGTCATATATATCAGATATACAGAACATGTTCCCTCTCCTGCGTCATATATATCAGATATACAGAACATGTTCCCTCTCCTGCGTCACATATATCAGATATGCAGAACATGTTCACTCTCCTGCGTCATATATATCAGATATGCAGAACACGTTCCCTCTCCTGCGTCATATATATCAGATATACAGAACATGTTCCCTCTCCTGCGTCACATATATCAGATATACAGAACATATTCCCTCTCCTGAGTCATATATATCAGATATACAGAACATGTTCCCTCTCCTGCGTCACATATATCAGATATACAGAACATGTTCCCTCTCCTGTGTCATATATATCAGATATACAGAACATGTTCCCTCTCCTGCGTCACATATATCAGATATACAGAACATGTTCCCTCTCCTGCGTCAGATATATCAGATATACAGAACATGTTCCCTCTCCTGCGTCACATATATCAGATATGCAGAACATGTTCCCTCTCCTGCGTCATATATATCAGATATACAGAACATGTTCCCTCTCCTGCGTCACATATATCAGATATGCAGAACATGTTCCCTCTCCTGCGTCACATATATCAGATATACAGAACATGTTCCCTCTCCTGCGTCACATATATCAGATATACAGAACATGTTCCCTCTCCTGCGTCACATATATCAGATATACAGAACATGTTCCCTCTCCTGCGTCACATATATCAGATATACAGAACATGTTCCCTCTCCTGCGTCACATATTCGTCATATATATCAGATATGCAGAACATGTTCCCTCTCCTGCGTCATATATATCAGATATGCAGAACATGTTCCCTCTCCTGCGTCACATATATCAGATATGCAGAACATGTTCCCTCTCCTGCGTCACATGTATCAGATATACAGAACATGTTCCCTCTCCTGCGTCATATATATCAGATATGCAGAACATGTTCCCTCTCCTGCGTCATATATATCAGATATGCAGAACATGTTCCCTCTCCTGCGTCATATATATCAGATATGCAGTACATGTTCCCTCTCCTGCGTCACATATATCAGATATACAGAACATGTTCCCTCTCCTGCGTCATATATATCAGATATGCAGAACATGTTGTCACAACTGAGGGCCTGAGCTGACGGAAGGCAGCCTCAGTTGTAGGGGCTGAGACGTACCGGAACCTGGGAGGTTGTATCAGACCCCTGGACATGTAAGTAACATGAAGAGAAACCGCCCGAAGGCGTGACCACGACAACTTGAGTAAAAGTCAATGATATTTATTTATGACAAACTCCATGCATCACAGTAGCAGTAAAAAGAAACATAAAAATCAGCAGAGAAATAATAATACAGTTCCTGGGTACTACAGGGTGGCAGGGGCCACAGAGCTCTGGTGGTATGAGACAGTTCTTATTATCTGCAAGTTGGAAAGTCCTTACCAGGCTCAACTGTAGCAATGAGGAAAGCCCAGGGTCGTACCAGCTGGTGTTCCAGGGAAAGCTGGACTGCTGTAGATAAAATGCTGCTGTGGGTACTGGTTAGAACCAGACAGGTGTTGGCACGGAGTGGATACTGGCTGGAACCAGTTAAATAATAAATAAAGCTTGAGAGCGATGCAATGTAGATGAAATGTAGAATTTGAGAGCGGAGAAATAATAATACCGGTGGAGAGTGGTAAACTGCAGAAAGGACACCGGCCCTTTAAGAGAAGCTGTACACTGCTGGAAGCTAAGCTAGAAGCAGGTGATTGTTGTAGCTGGAAACAGGTGAGTCCAGAATGGATCGGAGAGTCAGGCTACACCGCAGATGGAATGCTGGTGCGGGTCTCTATAGCAGAAGTCTGGAGACAGGAGCTGGAACCTGGAAGACAATCACAGGAGAGAGACAAACTGGAACTAGGTTTGACAACCAAAGCACTGACGCCTTCCTTGCTCAGGCACAACCTATTTATACCTGCAGCAAGGAAGGCATTGGCTAGGCAATTATGCAAATTAATAATACTGACAACGGATTGGTAGGAAAGATCAGCTGACAGAATCCAAGATGGCTGCGCCCATGCAGACACTTGGAGGGAAGTTTGGATTGTAATCCATGTGGTCTGGAAAACAGTAATGGCGGCGCCGGCCACCGGAGACAGGAGACGCCAGGCTGACAGATGCACATCCGACCACGCGGACACAGCGGAGGCCGCGGCTGACGTAATCGCCACTCTGAATGCAGAAGCTCAGGGACGGCGGCGGAGGCCGCGGGAGACGCCATGCCAGATGTATAAGGCATTACTGTGACTGCGTCCAGAGAGACAGGAGAGGATGCGGGAATGTGCACATCAGGATAACAGATGGGATCCGGTCCTGGAGCGCTGAGCCAGCCTTAGGAGGCATCTGATAGGTAAGAAATGGCGTCCAGATACCCGGATCGTGACAGCACCCCCCCCTTTAGGAGTGGCCCCAGGACACTTCTTTGGCTTTTGAGGAAACTTGGAATGGAATCTCCGGACCAAGGCAGAAGCATGGACATCAGAAGCATTGGTCCATGAACGTTCCTCAGGGCCATAACCCTTCCAGTCAATAAGATACTGAAGTTGACCGTAACGGTGACGTGAGTCCAGGATCTTGGCTACTTCATACTCAATGCCTCGTTGAGTTTGGACTTTC
The DNA here is from genome assembly GCF_028390025.1 of Pseudophryne corroboree. NCBI lineage: Eukaryota > Metazoa > Chordata > Amphibia > Anura > Myobatrachidae > Pseudophryne > Pseudophryne corroboree. The sequence goes on from NW_026968593.1 coordinate 24,566, forward strand.
AGAGTTGGAGGAAGTGAGGAATGAAACCGATTCAAGATTAGCGGTTTCAACAGGGAAACATGGAATGTCCTGGGTATTTTTAAGAAGGGAGGCAACTGGAGTCTGTAAGCAACAGGATTGATGACTTGATCAATTTTAAAAGGACCGATGTAGCGAGGTGCAAACTTCATACTGGGAACTCTTAACCTCAAATTCTTTGTGGATTACCATACCCGATCACCCACCTTGAGAGCAGGAACTGCTCGACGCTTCTTATCCGCAAACTTCTTGTACCTGAACGATGCCTTGAGCAGAGCTGATCGTACGCTCTTCCAGATATTGGCAAACTGATGCAAGGTGATATCCACTGCGGGAACAGAAGTTGCTGGAAGCGGTTGGAACTCAGGGACTTTAGGGTGGAATCCAAAGTTGGTGAAGAATGGTGTTGAAGAAGATGAAGAATGATACTGGTTGTTATGACAGAACTCGGCCCAGGGAAGTAATTGAACCCAGTCATCTTGAGAGGAGGACACATAGATGCGGAGGAAGGACTCCAAGTCCTGATTCACCCTCTCAGTTTGACCATTGGTCTGAGGATGGTAAGCCGTGGAAAACTTTAGCTTGACTTGGAGGACTTGACATAAACTTCGCCAGAATTTGGCTGTGAATTGAACTCCTCGATCTGAGATAATTTCTTCTGGAAGACCGTGGAGTCGAAAGATCTCTTGTATGAATACTTGAGCCAACTTGGAAGCTGACGGAAGACCGGTAAGAGGAATGAAGTGTGCCATCTTGGTGAACCGGTCAACTACCACCCAGATGGTATTAAACTTGTTGCACATGGGCAAATCTGTAATAAAATCCATCGACAAATGGGTCCATGGTCGACGGGGAACAGATAGTGGAACCAGTTGCCCCGCAGGCGACTGGCGGGATACTTTATGTTGAGCACACTTTGGGCAAGATGCAATAAACTCCAAAACGTCCTTTTTCAGAGTTGGCCACCAATAGGACCTAGAGATAAACTCCAGGGTTTTTTGGATACCTGTATGTCCGGCAAAGCGGGAAGCATGGGCCCAATGCATGAGCTTCTTCCTTAGTGTCGGCTTCACAAAACTTTTCCCTGATGGGGGCGTAGAGTCCATCCCTACCGTGGAGAATGCCAACGGATTTATAATAGGATGCTTGTCTGAAGACTCTGACTCATTTTCTTGCTCCCATGAGCGGGAAAGGGCATCGGCCTTGCGATTCTGAGAGCCCGGACAGAACTGGAGTTTAAAGTCGAACCTGGAAAAGAAAAGTGCCCATCTGGCCTGACGAGGGTTGAGACATTGTGCGCCTTTCAGATATAGAAGGTTCTTGTGGTCTGTAAGGATGGTGATTGAATGAGAAGCTCCCTCCAACAGATATCTCCACTCCTCTAGAGCGAGCTTGATGGCTAGCAACTCCTGGTCGCCAATGGCATAGTTGCGCTCCGCTGGGGAGAACTTCCGTGAGAAGAAACTGCAAGGATGTAAATGGCCATCTTTAGCCCTCTGAGATAACACCGCTCCTACTCCAACGGAGGAGGCATCCACCTCTAAGATGAAAGGAGAGTCGATGTCAGGCTGTTTCAGGACAGGCGCAGAGATGAACCTCTGTTTTAAAAGATGAAAAGCTTGCATGGCTTCTTCAGACCACTTGGACGGGTTAGCACCCTTCTTGGTGAAAGCAGTAATAGGCGCCACAATGGTGGAAAAGTCTCGTATAAACTTTCGGTAATAATTGGCGAACCCTAAGAACCTCTGGACCCCTTTGAGGGTCAAGGGTACCGGCCAATTCTGGATTGCTTGTAGTTTCTCAGGATCCATCTCTAGTCCGGAACCGGACACAATGTACCCTAGAAACGGAATGGACTTGACTTCAAAGACGCATTTCTCTAATTTTCAATAGAGATGATTGACACGGAGACGGGACAGAACCTCCTTTACCCAAAAACGATGTTCCTCTAAATTGTTGGCAAAAATGAGGATATCATCTAGATAGACCACGACATGACGGTATAGAATGTCTCTGAAAATCTCATTGACGAAATGCTGGAAGACAGCTGGAGCATTGCTCAATCCGAAGGGCATGACGAGGTACTCATAATGTCCGTCACGGGTGTTAAATGCGGTCTTCCACTCGTCACCCTCACGGATCCGGATGAGATTGTATGCACCTCTCAAGTCCAGCTTTGTAAAGATGGTAGCTCCGCTAACTCTGTCAAAGAGCTCAGTAATCAGGGGTAAAGGATAGCGGTTCTTGATGGTAATGTCGTTCAAACCTCTGTAGTCGATGCACGGCCGCAGACCACCATCTTTCTTTTTTACAAAAAAGAAGCCTGCGCCGGCTGGAGAAGAAGAAGGTCGAATGAACCCCTTTGCTAGGTTCTCTTTAATGTATTCCTCCATAGAATGCGTCTCAGGCAGAGACAACGGATAAGTTCGGCCTCGAGGTGGAACCTTCCCTGGAACGAGATCAATCGGGCAGTCCCATTCTCTATGAGGAGGAAGGATATCAGCAGAAGCTTTACTGAACACATCCGTGAAATCTTGATATGGAGGAGGTGGAACATCAGACGACCTGGGGGAGGAAGAACAGACAGGCAACACTTTAAACAAACATGTCTCAGCACAGGAGGAACCCCATGCCAGAATTTGCGTAGTCGTCCAATCAATTGTAGGATTGTGAAGACGGAGCCATGGAAGGCCCAGGACCACAGGATGTGTGGCTCTTGGAATCACTAAAAGTGAAATAAGTTCGGAATGAAGAACTCCCACTCTCAGACGAACTGGTAGAGTCCTTAGAGCAATAACTGTATCAAAAATTTTACTGCCATCCACGGCAGTTAAGGAAAAGGAGGAAGGAAGTCTCTCGGTGGGTAGGGACCACCGTTTAACATAGGCTTCGGTAATAAAGTTCTCAGCTGCTCCGGAATCCAGGAGGGCAATGACGTTCTGATAACGTTGAGCAACTTGAAGCGAGACTGGGAGATTACAATCTTGAGGAGATGGAGAGGAGATCATTACTCCTAGCCGGCCCTCTCCTTGGCGAGCTAGGATTTGGAGTTTCCCGGACGTTTGGGACAGGCATTAATAGTGTGAGACGGAGCTGCACAATACAGACAGAGAGACTCAGAGAGACGTCTTCGGCGCTCAGCAGGAGTTAAACGGGAACGGCCAATTTGCATGGGTTCATCTTTAGTTGGTGACAGTTGGCGAGGAGGAGGAGCAGAAGATTTTGGAGCAGATGATCTTCCACGCTCAGTTGCTCTCTCTCTGAAACGTAAGTCAACTTTCGTACAAAGTGAGATTAGCTCATCTAACTTGGAGGGTAAGTCTCTGGTAGCTAACTCATCTTTAATACGCTCGGATAAACCATGCCAGAATGCAGCATACAGGGCCTCGTCGTTCCATGCCAGTTCAGATGCCAGAATCTGGAACTGTATAAGATATTGTCCTACAGTACGTGATCCCTGGCGTAAACGGAGAATCTCAGACGAAGCTGAAGTTACCCTGCCTGGCTCGTCGAAGATGCGCCTGAATGTTGACACGAATGCAGTGTAAGAAGATAGCAGGGTGTCGGACCTCTCCCATAATGGTGATGCCCAGTCGAGGGCTGAGCCACTGAGAAGAGAGATGATGTAGGCAATTTTTGTACGGTCACTGGGAAAATTGCCAGGTTGTAGCTCAAACTGAATCTCACACTGGTTGAGAAATCCCCTGCAGAATCTTGGAGATCCGTCAAATTTTGCTGGCGTTGGAAGATGAAGACGTGGAGCAGAAATGGGTAAGGTGGGTGGGGTTATAGCTGGAGTCACTGTGGTTGACGCACCAGACGCGCCTGATCCACGGAGGGTTGTCTGAATCCCATCCAGCCGAGTAGAGAGATCCTGGAGACAGCGGATGATGTGGCCCTGTGCAGCCTCCTGATGTTCAAGTCGGGCTGCCAGTTCTTGCATCGGCCTGGCCGCTTGATCCTGGTCTCCGGCTGGATTCATTTGGTCAGTGCTTACTGTCACAACTGAGGGCCTGAGCTGACGGAAGGCAGCCTCAGTTGTAGGGGCTGAGACGTACCGGAACCTGGGAGGTTGTATCAGACCCCTGGACATGTAAGTAACATGAAGAGAAACCGCCCGAAGGCGTGACCACGACAACTTGAGTAAAAGTCAATGATATTTATTTATGACAAACTCCATGCATCACAGTAGCAGTAAAAAGTAACATAAAAATCAGCAGAGAAATAATAATACAGTTCCTGGGTACTACAGGATGGCAGGGGCCACAGAGCTCTGGTGGTATGAGACAGTTCTTATTATCTGCAAGTTGGAAAGTCCTTACCAGGCTCAACTGTAGCAATGAGGAAAGCCCAGGGTCGTACCAGCTGGTGTTCCAGGGAAAGCTGGACTGCTGTAGATAAAATGCTGCTGTGGGTACTGGTTAGAACCAGACAGGTGTTGGCACGGAGTGGATACTGGCTGGAACCAGTTAAATAATAAATAAAGCTTGAGAGCGATGCAATATAGATGAAATGTAGAATTTGAGAGCGGAGAAATAATAATACCGGTGGAGAGTGGTAAACTGCAGAAAGGACACCGGCCCTTTAAGAGAAGCTGTACACTGCTGGAAGCTGAGCTGGAAGCAGGTGATGTTGTAGCTGGAAACAGGTGAGTCCAGAATGGATCGGAGAGTCAGGCTACACCGCAGATGGAATGCTGGTGCGGGTCTCTATAGCAGAAGTCTGGAGACAGGAGCTGGAACCTGGAAGACAATCACAGGAGAGAGACAAACTGGAACTAGGTTTGACAACCAAAGCACTGACGCCTTCCTTGCTCAGGCACAACCTATTTATACCTGCAGCAAGGAAGGCATTGGCTAGGCAATTATGCAAATTAATAATACTGACAACGGATTGGTAGGAAAGATCAGCTGACAGAATCCAAGATGGCTGCGCCCATGCAGACACTTGGAGGGAAGTTTGGATTGTAATCCATGTGGTCTGGAAAACAGTAATGGCGGCGCCGGCCACCGGAGACAGGAGACGCCAGGCTGACAGATGCACATCCGACCACGCGGACACAGCGGAGGCCGCGGCTGACGTAATCGCCACTCTGAATGCAGAAGCTCAGGGACGGCGGCGGAGGCCGCGGGAGACGCCATGCCAGATGTATAAGGCGTTACTGTGACTGCGTCCAGAGAGACAGGAGAGGATGCGGGAATGTGCACATCAGGATAACAGATGGGATCCGGTCCTGGAGCGCTGAGCCAGCCTTAGGAGGCATCTGATAGGTAAGAAATGGCGTCCAGATACCCGGATCGTGACACATGTTCCCTCTCCTGCGTCACATATATCAGATATGCAGAACATGTTCCCTCTCCTGCGTCATATATATCAGATATACAGAACATGTTCCCTCTCCTGCGTCACATATATCAGATATGCAGAATATGTTCCCTCTCCTGCGTCACATATATCAGATATGCAGAACATGTTCCCTCTCCTGCGTCACATATATCAGATATACAGAACATGTTCCCTCTCCTGCGTCACATATATCAGATATACAGAACATGTTCCCTCTCCTGCGTCACATATATCAGATATGCAGAACATGTTCCCTCTCCAGCGTCACATATATCAGATATGCAGAACATGTTCCCTCTCCTGCGTCACATATATCAGATATGCAGAACATGTTCCCTCTCCTGCGTCATATATATCAGATATGCAGAACATGTTCCCTCTCCTGCGTCACATATATCAGATATGCAGAACATGTTCCCTCTCCTGCGTCACATATATCAGATATACAGAACATGTTCCCTCTCCTGCGTCACATATATCAGATATGCAGAACATGTTCCCTCTCCTGCGTCAGATATATCAGATATACAGAACATGTTCCCTCTCCTGCGTCACATATATCAGATATGCAGAACATGTTCCCTCTCCTGTGTCACATATATCAGATATACAGAACATGTTCCCTCTCCTGCGTCATATATATCAGATATGCAGAACATGTTCCCTCTCCTGCGTCATATATATCAGATATGCAGGACATGTTCCCTCTCCTGCGTCACATATATCAGATATGCAGAACATGTTCCCTCTCCTGCGTCACATATATCAGATATGCAGAACATGTTCCCTCTCCTGCGTCATATATATCAGATATGCAGAACATGTTCCCTCTCCTGCGTCACATATATCAGATATGCAGAACATGTTCCCTCTCCTGCGTCACATATATCAGATATACAGAACATGTTCCCTCTCCTGCGTCACATATATCAGATATGCAGAACATGTTCCCTCTCCTGCGTCACATATATCAGATATACAGAACATGTTCCCTCTCCTGCGTCATATATATCAGATATACAGAACATGTTCCCTCTCCTGCGTCACATATATCAGATATGCAGAACATGTTCCCTCTCCTGCGTCACATATATCAGATATGCAGAACATGTTCCCTCTCCTGCGTCACACATATCAGATATACAGAACATGTTCACTCTCCTGCGTCACATATATCAGATATGCAGAACACGTTCCCTCTCCTGCGTCACATATATCAGATATACATAACATGTTCCCTCTCCTGCGTCACATATATCAGATATACAGAACATATTCCCTCTCCTGCGTCACATATATCAGATATGCAGAACACGTTCCCTCTCCTGCGTCACATATATCAGATATACATAACATGTTCCCTCTCCTGCGTCACATATATCAGATATACAGAACATGTTCCCTCTCCTGCGTCATATATATCAGATATGCAGGACATGTTCCCTCTCCTGCGTCATATATATCAGATATGCAGAACATGTTCCCTCTCCTGCGTCATATATATCAGATATGCAGGACATGTTCCCTCTCCTGCGTCATATATATCAGATATGCAGAACATGTTCCCTCTCCTGCGTCATATATATCAGATATGCAGAACATGTTCCCTCTCCTGCGTCATATATATCAGATATGCAGAACATGTTCCCTCTCCTGCGTCACATATATCAGATATACAGAACATGTTCCCTCTCCTGTGTCATATATATCAGATATACAGAACATATTCCCTCTCCTGCGTCACATATATCAGATATACAGAACATATTCCCTCTCCTGCGTCATATATATCAGATATGCAGAACATGTTCCCTCTCCTGCGTCACATATATCAGATATACAGTACATATTCCCTCTCCTGCGTCACATATATCAGATATACAGAACATATTCCCTCTCCTGCGTCATATATATCAGATATGCAGAACATGTTCCCTCTCCTGCGTCACATATATCAGATATACAGTACATATTCCCTCTCCTGCGTCACATATATCAGATATACAGAACATATTCCCTCTCCTGCGTCACATATATCAGATATACAGAACATATTCCCTCTCCTGCGTCATATATATCAGATATGCAGAATATGTTCCCTCTCCTGCGTCACATATATCAGATATGCAGAACATGTTCCCTCTCCTGCGTCACATATATCAGATATACAGAACATGTTCCCTCTCCTGCGTCACATATATCAGATATACAGAACATGTTCCCTCTCCTGCGTCACATATATCAGATATGCAGAACATGTTCCCTCTCCAGCGTCACATATATCAGATATGCAGAACATGTTCCCTCTCCTGCGTCACATATATCAGATATGCAGAACATGTTCCCTCTCCTGCGTCATATATATCAGATATGCAGAACATGTTCCCTCTCCTGCGTCACATATATCAGATATGCAGAACATGTTCCCTCTCCTGCGTCACATATATCAGATATACAGAACATGTTCCCTCTCCTGCGTCACATATATCAGATATGCAGAACATGTTCCCTCTCCTGCGTCAGATATATCAGATATACAGAACATGTTCCCTCTCCTGCGTCACATATATCAGATATGCAGAACATGTTCCCTCTCCTGTGTCACATATATCAGATATACAGAACATGTTCCCTCTCCTGCGTCATATATATCAGATATGCAGAACATGTTCCCTCTCCTGCGTCATATATATCAGATATGCAGGACATGTTCCCTCTCCTGCGTCACATATATCAGATATGCAGAACATGTTCCCTCTCCTGCGTCACATATATCAGATATGCAGAACATGTTCCCTCTCCTGCGTCATATATATCAGATATGCAGAACATGTTCCCTCTCCTGCGTCACATATATCAGATATGCAGAACATGTTCCCTCTCCTGCGTCACATATATCAGATATACAGAACATGTTCCCTCTCCTGCGTCACATATATCAGATATGCAGAACATGTTCCCTCTCCTGCGTCACATATATCAGATATACAGAACATGTTCCCTCTCCTGCGTCATATATATCAGATATACAGAACATGTTCCCTCTCCTGCGTCACATATATCAGATATGCAGAACATGTTCCCTCTCCTGCGTCACATATATCAGATATGCAGAACATGTTCCCTCTCCTGCGTCACACATATCAGATATACAGAACATGTTCACTCTCCTGCGTCACATATATCAGATATGCAGAACACGTTCCCTCTCCTGCGTCACATATATCAGATATACATAACATGTTCCCTCTCCTGCGTCACATATATCAGATATACAGAACATATTCCCTCTCCTGCGTCACATATATCAGATATGCAGAACACGTTCCCTCTCCTGCGTCACATATATCAGATATACATAACATGTTCCCTCTCCTGCGTCACATATATCAGATATACAGAACATGTTCCCTCTCCTGCGTCATATATATCAGATATGCAGGACATGTTCCCTCTCCTGCGTCATATATATCAGATATGCAGAACATGTTCCCTCTCCTGCGTCATATATATCAGATATGCAGGACATGTTCCCTCTCCTGCGTCATATATATCAGATATGCAGAACATGTTCCCTCTCCTGCGTCATATATATCAGATATGCAGAACATGTTCCCTCTCCTGCGTCATATATATCAGATATGCAGAACATGTTCCCTCTCCTGCGTCACATATATCAGATATACAGAACATGTTCCCTCTCCTGTGTCATATATATCAGATATACAGAACATATTCCCTCTCCTGCGTCACATATATCAGATATACAGAACATATTCCCTCTCCTGCGTCATATATATCAGATATGCAGAACATGTTCCCTCTCCTGCGTCACATATATCAGATATACAGTACATATTCCCTCTCCTGCGTCACATATATCAGATATACAGAACATATTCCCTCTCCTGCGTCATATATATCAGATATGCAGAACATGTTCCCTCTCCTGCGTCACATATATCAGATATGCAGAACATGTTCCCTCTCCTGCGTCACATATATCAGATATACAGAACATATTCCCTCTCCTGCGTCATATATATCAGATATACAGAACATGTTCCCTCTCCTGCGTCACATATATCAGATATGCAGAACATGTTCCCTCTCCTGCGTCACATATATCAGATATACAGAACATGTTCCCTCTCCTGCGTCACATATATCAGATATACAGAACATGTTCCCTCTCCTGCGTCACATATATCAGATATACAGAACATGTTCCCTCTCCTGCGTCACATATATCAGATATACAGAACATGTTCCCTCTCCTGCGTCACATATTCGATATATATATCAGATATGCAGAACATGTTCCCTCTCCTGCGTCATATATATCAGATATGCAGAGCATGTTCCCTCCCCTGCGTCACATATATCAGATATGCAGAACATGTTCCCTCTCCTGCATCACATATATCAGATATACAGAACATGTTCCCTCTCCTGCGTCATATATATCAGATATGCAGAACATGTTCCTTCTCCTGCGTCATATATATCAGATATGCAGAACATGTTCCCTCTCCTGCGTCATATATATCAGATATGCAGAACATGTTCCCTCTCCTGCGTCACATATATCAGATATACAGAACATGTTCCCTCTCCTGCGTCATATATATCAGATATGCAGAACATGTTCCCTCTCCTGCGTCACATATTTCAGATATGCAGAACATGTTCCCTCTCCTGCGTCATATATATCAGATATACAGAACATGTTCCCTCTCCTGCGTCACATATATCAGATATGCAGAATATGTTCCCTCTCCTGCGTCACATATATCAGATATACAGAACATGTTCCCTCTCCTGCGTCACATATATCAGATATGCAGAATATGTTCCCTCTCCTGCGTCATATATATCAGATATACAAAACATGTTCCCTCTCCTGCGTCATATATATCAGATATGCAGAACATGTTCCCTCTCCTGCGTCATATATATCAGATATACAGAACATGTTCCCTCTCCTGCGTCACATATATCAGATATACAGAACATGTTCCCTCTCCTGCGCCACATATATCAGATATGCAGAACATGTTCCCTCTCCTGCGTCACATATATCAGATATACAGAACATGTTCCCTCTCCTGCGCCACATATATCAGATATGCAGAACATGTTCCCTCTCCTGCGTCACATATATCAGATATACAGAACATGTTCCCTCTCCTGCGTCACATATATCAGATATGCAGAACATGTTCCCTCTCCTGCGTCACATATATCAGATATACAGAACATGTTCCCTCTCCTGCGTCATATATATCAGATATACAGAACATGTTCCCTCTCCTGCGTCATATATATCAGATATACAGAACATGTTCCCTCTCCTGCGTCACATATATCAGATATACAGAACATGTTCCCTCTCCTGCGTCATATATATCAGATATGCAGAACATGTTCCCTCTCCTGCGTCACATATATCAGATATGCAGAACATGTTCCCTCTCCTGCATCACATATATCAGATATACAGAACATGGTCCCTCTCCTGCGTCATATATATCAGATATACAGAACATGTTCCCTCTCCTGCGTCACATATATCAGATATGCAGAACATGTTCTCTCTCCTGCGTCATATATATCAGATATACAGAACATGTTCCCTCTCCTGCGTCACATATATCAGATATACAGAACATGTTCCCTCTCCTGCGTCATATATATCAGATATACAGAACATGTTCCCTCTCCTGCGTCATATATATCAGATATACAGAACATGTTCCCTCTCCTGCGTCATATATATCAGATATACAGAACATGTTCCCTCTCCTGCGTCATATATATCAGATATGCAGAACATGTTCCCTCTCCTGCGTCACATATATCAGATATACAGAACATGTTCCCTCTCCTGCGTCATATATATCAGATATGCAGAACATGTTCCCTCTCCTGCGTCACATATATCAGATATGCAGAACATGTTCCCTCTCCTGCATCACATATATCAGATATACAGAACATGGTCCCTCTCCTGCGTCATATATATCAGATATACAGAACATGTTCCCTCTCCTGCGTCACATATATCAGATATGCAGAACATGTTCTCTCTCCTGCGTCATATATATCAGATATACAGAACATGTTCCCTCTCCTGCGTCATAAATATCAGATATACAGAACATGTTCCCTCTCCTGCGTCATATATATCAGATATACAGAACATGTTCCCTCTCCTGCGTCATATATATCAGATATGCAGAATATGTTCCCTCTCCTGCGTCACATATATCAGATATACAGAACATGTTCCCTCTCCTGCGTCACATATATCAGATATACAGAACATGTTCCCTCTCCTGCGTCACATATATCAGATATGCAGAACATGTTCCCTCTCCTGCGTCACATATATCAGATATGCAGAACATGTTCCCTCTCCTGCGTCACATATATCAGATATGCAGAACATGTTCCCTCTCCTGCGTTACATATATCAGATATACAGAACATGTTCCCTCTCCTGCGTCATATATATCAGATATGCAGAACACGTTCCCTCTCCTGCGTCATATATATCAGATATGCAGAACACGTTCCCTCTCCTGCGTCATACATATCAGATATGCAGAACATGTTCCCTCTCCTGCGTCATATATATCAGATATGCAGAACATGTTCCCTCTCCTGCGTCACATATATCAGATATACAGAACATGTTCCCTCTCCTGCGTCATATATATCAGATATGCAGAACATGTTCCCTCTCCTGCGTCACATATATCAGATATGCAGAACATGTTCCCTCTCCTGCGTCACATATATCAGATATGCAGAACATGTTCCCTCTCCTGCGTCACATATATCAGATATGCAGAACATGTTCCCTCTCCTGCGTCACATATATCAGATATACAGAACATGTTCCCTCTCCTGCGTCACATATATCAGATATGCAGAACATGTTCCCTCTCCTGCGTCACATATATCAGATATACAGAACATGTTCCCTCTCCTGCGTCATATATATCAGATATACAGAACATGTTCCCTCTCCTGCGTCACATATATCAGATATGCAGAACATGTTCCCTCTCCTGCGTCAAATATATCAGATATGCAGAACATGTTCCCTCTCCTACGTCACATATATCAGATATACAGAACATGTTCCCTCTCCTGCGTCACATATATCAGATATGCAGAACATGTTCCCTCTCCTGCGTCAGATATATCAGATATGCAGAACATGTTCCCTCTCCTGCGTCATATATATCAGATATACAGAACATGTTCCCTCTCCTGCGTCATATATATCAGATATGCAGAACATGTTCCCTCTCCTGCGTCATATATATCAGATATGCAGAACATGTTCCCTCTCCTGCGTCACATATATCAGATATGCAGAACATGTTCCCTCTCCTGCGTCACATATATCAGATATGCAGAACATGTTCCCTCTCCTGCGTCACATATATCAGATATGCAGAACATGTTCCCTCTCCTGCGTCACATATATCAGATATACAGAACATGTTCCCTCTCCTGCGTCACATATATTAGATATACAGAACATGTTCCCTCTCCTGCGTCACATATATCAGATATGCAGAACATGTTCCCTCTCCTGCGTCACATATATCAGATATGCAGAACATGTTCCCTCTCCTGCGTCATATATATCAGATATGCAGAACATGTTCCCTCTCCTGCGTTACATATATCAGATATACAGAACATGTTCACTCTCCTGCGTCATATATATCAGATATGCAGAACACGTTCCCTCTCCTGCGTCATATATATCAGATATGCAGAACATGTTCCCTCTCCTGCGTCATACATATCAGATATGCAGAACATGTTCCCTCTCCTGCGTCACATATATCAGATATGCAGAACATGTTCCCTCTCCTGCGTCACATATATCAAATATGCAGAACATGTTCCCTCTCCTGCGTCACATATATCAGATATACAGAACATGTTCCCTCTCCTGCGTCACATATATCAGATATGCAGAACATGTTCCCTCTCCTGCGTCAGATATATCAGATATACAGAACATGTTCCCTCTCCTGCGTCATATATATCAGATATGCAGAACATGTTCCCTCTCCTGCGTCATATATATCAGATATGCAGAACATGTTCCCTCTCCTGCGTCACATATATCAGATATACAGAACATGTTCCCTCTCCTGCGTCATATATATCAGATATGCAGAACATGTTCCCTCTCCTGCGTCACATATATCAGATATGCAGAACATGTTCCCTCTCCTGCGTCATATATATCAGATATACAGAACATGTTCCCTCTCCTGCGTCACATATATCAGATATGCAGAACATGTTCCCTCTCCTGCGTCACATATATCAGATATACAGAACATGTTCCCTCTCCTGCGTCACATATATCAGATATACAGAACATGTTCCCTCTCCTGCGTCACATATATCAGATATGCAGAACATGTTCCCTCTCCTGCGTCACATATATCAGATATGCAGAACATGTTCCCTCTCCTGCGTCACATATATCAGATATACAGAACATGTTCCCTCTCCTGCGTCACATATATCAGATATACAGAACATGTTCCCTCTCCTGCGTCACATATATCAGATATGCAGAACATGTTCCCTCTCCTGCGTCACATATATCAGATATACAGAACATGTTCCCTCTCCTGCGTCATATATATCAGATATACAGAACATGTTCCCTCTCCTGCGTCACATATATCAGATATGCAGAACATGTTCCCTCTCCTGCGTCAAATATATCAGATATGCAGAACATGTTCCCTCTCCTACGTCACATATATCAGATATACAGAACATGTTCCCTCTCCTGCGTCACATATATCAGATATGCAGAACATGTTCCCTCTCCTGCGTCAGATATATCAGATATGCAGAACATGTTCCCTCTCCTGCGTCATATATATCAGATATACAGAACATGTTCCCTCTCCTGCGTCATATATATCAGATATGGAGAACATGTTCCCTCTCCTGCGTCATATATATCAGATATGCAGAACATGTTCCCTCTCCTGCGTCACATATATCAGATATGCAGAACATGTTCCCTCTCCTGCGTCACATATATCAGATATGCAGAACATGTTCCCTCTCCTGCGTCACATATATCAGATATGCAGAACATGTTCCCTCTCCTGCGTCACATATATCAGATATACAGAACATGTTCCCTCTCCTGCGTCACATATATCAGATATGCAGAACATGTTCCCTCTCCTGCGTCACATATATCAGATATGCAGAACATGTTCCCTCTCCTGCGTCACATATATCAGATATGCAGAACATGTTCCCTCTCCTGCGTCACATATATCAGATATGCAGAACATGTTCCCTCTCCTGCGTCATATATATCAGATATGCAGAACATGTTCCCTCTCCTGCGTCACATATATCAGATATACAGAACATGTTCCCTCTCCTGCGTCATATATATCAGATATGCAGAACATGTTCCCTCTCCTGCGTCATATATATCAGATATACAGAACATGTTCCCTCTCCTGCGACACATATATCAGATATGCAGAATATGTTCCCTCTCCTGCGTCACATATATCAGATATACAGAACATGTTCCCTCTCCTGCGTCATATATATCAGATATAGAGAACATGTTCCCTCTCCTGCGTCACATATATCAGATATACAGAACATGTTCCCTCTCCTGCGTCACATATATCAGATATGCAGAACATGTTCCCTCTCCTGCGTCACATATATCAGATATGCAGAACATGTTCCCTCTCCTGCGTCACATATATCAGATATACAGAACATGTTCCCTCTCCTGCGTCACATATATCAGATATACAGAACATGTTCCCTCTCCTGCGTCACATATATCAGATATACAGAACATGTTCCCTCTCCTGCGTCACATATATCAGATATGCAGAACATGTTCCCTCTCCTGCGTCACATATATCAGATATACAGAACATGTTCCCTCTCCTGCGTCATATATATCAGATATACAGAACATGTTCCCTCTCCTGCGTCACATATATCAGATATGCAGAACATGTTCCCTCTCCTGCGTCAAATATATCAGATATGCAGAACATGTTCCCTCTCCTACGTCACATATATCAGATATACAGAACATGTTCCCTCTCCTGCGTCACATATATCAGATATGCAGAACATGTTCCCTCTCCTGCGTCAGATATATCAGATATGCAGAACATGTTCCCTCTCCTGCGTCATATATATCAGATATACAGAACATGTTCCCTCTCCTGCGTCATATATATCAGATATGCAGAACATGTTCCCTCTCCTGCGTCATATATCTCAGATATGCAGAACATGTTCCCTCTCCTGCGTCACATATATCAGATATACAGAACATGTTCCCTCTCCTGCGTCACATATATCAGATATATATCAGATATACAGAACATGTTCCCTCTCCTGCGTCACATATATCAGATATGCAGAACATGTTCCCTCTCCTGCGTCACATATATCAGATATACAGAACATGTTCCCTCTCCTGCGTCACATATATCAGATATGCAGAACATGTTCCCTCTCCTGCGTCACATATATCAGATATATAGAACATGTTCCCTCTCCTGCGTCACATATATTAGATATACAGAACATGTTCCCTCTCCAGCGTCACATATATCAGATATGCAGAACATGTTCCCTCTCCTGCGTCACATATATCAGATATACAGAACATGTTCCTTCTCCTGAGTCACATATATCAGATATGCAGAACATGTTCCCTCTCCTGCGTCACATATATCAGATATGCAGAACATGTTCCCTCTCCTGCGTCACATATATCAGATATACAGAACATGTTCCCTCTCCTGTGTCATATATATCAGATATGCAGAACATGTTCCCTCTCCTGCGTCATATATATCAGATATGCAGAACATGTTCCCTCTCCTGCGTCACATATATCAGATATGCAGAACATGTTCCCTCTCCTGCGTCACATATATCAGATATGCAGAACATGTTCCCTCTCCTGCGTCATATATATCAGATATGCAGAACATGTTCCCTCTCCTGCGTTACATATATCAGATATACAGAACATGTTCCCTCTCCTGCGTCATATATATCAGATATGCAGAACATGTTCCCTCTCCTGCGTTACATATATCAGATATACAGAACATGTTCCCTCTCCTGCGTCATATATATCAGATATGCAGAACATGTTCCCTCTCCTGCGTCACATATATCAGATATGCAGAACATGTTCCGTCTCCTGCGTCATATATATCAGATATGCAGAACATGTTCCCTCTCCTGCGTCACATATATCAGATATACAGAACATGTTCCCTCTCCTGCGTCATATATATCAGATATGCAGAACATGTTCCCTCTCCTGCGTCACATATATCAGATATGCAGAACATGTTCCCTCTCCTGCGTCATATATATCAGATATGCAGAACATGTTCCCTCTCCTGCGTTACATATATCAGATATACAGAACATGTTCCCTCTCCTGCGTCATATATATCAGATATGCAGAACATGTTCCCTCCCCTGCGTCATATATATCAGATATGCAGAACATGTTCCCTCTCCTGCGTCACATATATCAGATATGCAGAACATGTTCCCTCTCCTGCGTCATATATATCAGATATGCAGAACACGTTCCCTCTCCTGCGTCATATATATCAGATATGCAGAACATGTTCCCTCTCCTGCGTCATATATATCAGATATGCAGAACATGTTCCCTCTCCTGCGTCACATATATCAGATATGCAGAACATGTTCCCTCTCCTGCGTCACATATATCAAATATGCAGAACATGTTCCCTCTCCTGCGTCACATATATCAGATATACAGAACATGTTCCCTCTCCTGCGTCACATATATCAGATATACAGAACATGTTCCCTCTCCTGCGTCACATATATCAGATATACATAACATGTTCCCTCTCCTGCATCACATATATCAGATATGCAGAACATGTTCCCTCTCCTGCGTCAGATATATCAGATATGCAGAACATGTTCCCTCTCCTGCGTCACATATATCAGATATACAGAACATGTTCCCTCTCCTGCGTCATATATATCAGATATACAGAACATGTTCCCTCTCCTGCGTCATATATATCAGATATACAGAACATGTTCCCTCTCCTGCGTCATATATATCAGATATGCAGAATATGTTCCCTCTCCTGCGTCACATATATCAGATATACAGAACATGTTCCCTCTCCTGCGTCATATATATCAAATATACAGAACATGTTCCCTCTCCTGCGTCACATATATCAGATATACAGAACATGTTCCCTCTCCTGCGTCACATATATCAGATATGCAGAACATGTTTCCTCTCCTGCGTCACATATATCAGATATGCAGAACATGTTCCCTCTCCTGCGTCATATATATCAGATATACAGAACATGTTCCCTCTCCTGCGTCATATATATCAGATATGGAGAACATGTTCCCTCTCCTGCGTCATATATATCAGATATGCAGAACATGTTCCCTCTCCTGCGTCACATATATCAGATATGCAGAACATGTTCCCTCTCCTGCGTCACATATATCAGATATGCAGAACATGTTCCCTCTCCTGCGTCACATATATCAGATATACAGAACATGTTCCCTCTCCTGCGTCACATATATCAGATATGCAGAACATGTTCCCTCTCCTGCGTCACATATATCAGATATGCAGAACATGTTCCCTCTCCTGCGTCACATATATCAGATATGCAGAACATGTTCCCTCTCCTGCGTCACATATATCAGATATGCAGAACATGTTCCCTCTCCTGCGTCATATATATCAGATATGCAGAACATGTTCCCTCTCCTGCGTCACATATATCAGATATACAGAACATGTTCCCTCTCCTGCGTCATATATATCAGATATGCAGAACATGTTCCCTCTCCTGCGTCATATATATCAGATATACAGAACATGTTCCCTCTCCTGCGTCACATATATCAGATATGCAGAATATGTTCCCTCTCCTGTGTCAGGAATCGTCTCACCAGACTGGCATCCGTCCGCCGCTGCGGACTCCGTCCTGGCTCCCTGCGGTCACCTGTCACCTATGCCCCTGCCATGGGACATCATCTGGATCCTGGGGGTACTCCTGAACCAGCAGGCGTGTGCGCGCCGCGTCCTCGCTAGGCCGCGGCGTGGGCGCCGCCATGACAGTCTCCAAACAAGCTAGTATGCTGCGGCCAATCCGGTGCGTGGCCGCACCCACTTTTCCTTCTTCCATCCAATCCCTGCACACCATGGGGTATATAGGAGGCTACAGTTTCACCTCACAGGCATCCTGGACTTTGTGTCATTCTGACAACCTGCATGAAAGGATCAGCTCCTGTCTCTCCTGAGTTCCTGCTAGAACTTATACTCCTGGTGATTCTGCTTACTCCCGTGGAACTTCAAGGCTCAGCAATACCAGCAACCTGCATTGGGCTTCACACTAATCACCACCTTGTGTGCTTCAGCCTGCGGTTGAAGACTAAACTCCAGGTGTGTCCATTCCTCCACCTGTGACACAGCTTGCTGCTGCCAGTGCCTGATCACCTGCACTGTGAGTTGGTCTCCTGCTAATGCTCAGGTTTGCAATACTTCATCTGCCTTAGTTCTCTGTTTTAAACCCTGCTCTGGTTCCCACACCGGAATCATTCCATTGACTTTCATTCCGTTGTTTATATTCTGGATATGATTTCTCAATTCATCCATCACCCATTGCCATAGACTTTTGTTATCATTTCAAGTATTGACTTTTCATCTGTTATTATTTCTGCTGCATTTCTGTTACACTTTCTGCTGAATAAATACCATTGCGCTCATGCGCAAGAACGTGTTACAACCTCCTCGTCTCTTTCCTCCTACCTCCACTGACCCACTAGCGCCCCCTCCGGGGACACAGACCAAACACAATCTGACAGTAAGTCCAGGATCTATGGACTCGGATGGTGGACGGAGTGTGGGGTCAGAGGCCTTGCAAAATCTGGTCTCCCGTCTGGATGGTCAAGAGGTTGCGCAGCAGCAGATGTTTCACTTTCTACAAGGGATGTCCTCCCGATTGGATACACTGCAGCAGTCCCTGCCAAGTGTACTCTCACCTACTGTTACCCCAGCACCTGCCAGTGCTGTAAGTTCTTCTGTGTCGGCTGCATCAGCTCCAGTGTCACGTCTGCACCTGCCCGTGCCGAGCAAATATGATGGCAGTCCTAAATCATGTCGCGGGTTCCTAAACCAGTGCGAAATACAGTTTGAGTTATTGCCACATAACTTTCCTACACCAAGGTCCAAGGTTGCCTACATCATTTCCTTACTCTCTGGATCTGCTCTGAATTGGGTGTCCCCCCTGTGGGAACGTGCTGATCCCCTGATCAGTAACTACTCTGACTTCGTGTCAACCTTTAGACGGATCTTTGACGAGCCCGGTCGTGCAACATCAGCTTCGGCAGACCTGATCCAGATTCGTCAAGGTAACCGAAGCATGGGACAATATGTCATCCAGTTCCAGACGTTGGCTGCAGAGGTCCAATGGAACAACCAAGCTCTGGTAGCAACCTTCTGGCACGGACTTTCGGATCGGATCAAGGATGAACTGGCAACCCGTGACATTCCTGCTCAACTGTCTGACTTGATCTCCCTGTGTATAAAGCTGGACTCTCGCATCCGCGAACGCAATAATGAACGCGCTCGGAGTGAGTCTCGCAGAGTAAGGTTCATACCTCCTGTACAGTTTCAGCCTTCTTCTTCTTCTGACGAGCCTATGCAGGTAAATAGGTCCCGCCTAACTCCTGAGGAACGGGCAAGAAGAATACGAGAGAGGCTCTGCCTATACTGTGCTGCTGCGGGTCATCAAATTAACTCCTGCACAATGCGTTCGGGAAACGCCAGGTCCTGACTTGTATGGAAGGAGTCAAGTTGGGATCATTCTGTCAAGCTCCTTCTCAACAGGATCTCATTCTTCCAGTGACGCTAGAAACTTCTGCTGGGCTCCAGTCTGCGTCAGCATTAGTGGACTGCGGTGCTGCAGGAAATTTTATCACCCAAGCTGCGGTAAACAAATTCTGCCTGTCTACCTGTGAACTGTCTTGTCCTGTTTACATTACTGCTGTGGATGGTAGTAGAATCACCAAAGGGAACATTTCACATCAAACTACCCCAGTGGTTCTGGGAGTTGGATTTCTCCATTCAGAAATTATCAAGTTCCTGGTCATTCCTCAAGCCACCCAGGAGATTGTCTTGGGCATGCCTTGGCTCCAGCTACATAACCCACAGTTCGACTGGACAACGTTGCAGCTTACCTCATGGGGTTCACACTGTCATCATTCCTGCTTAGCCCAAGTGTGTCCTCTTAAGTCCACCGAAGTGAAGTCACAGCCAAGTCTCCCAGCAGTCTATCAAGACTTCGCAGACGTCTTCTGCGAAAAGGCTGCTGATATCCTGCCGCCCCATAGGGAATGGGGTTGTCCCATTGATCTCCTTCCTGGCAAGAAGCCACCCAGGGGGCGCACCTATCCTTTGTCTGTTCCTGAAACAGAGGCGATGAGCAACTACATTAAAGAGAATCTTCAGAAAGGATTCATCCGTCCGTCATCGTCACCCGCTGGCGCAGGTTTCTTCTTTGTCAAAAAGAAGGATGGAGGACTGCGTCCATGCATTGACTATCGGGGTCTCAACGACATTACTGTCAAGAATAGTTATCCTTTACCACTCATTACCGAACTGTTTGATAGAGTTAAGGGGGCTCGCATCTTCACCAAATTAGATCTCCGCGGTGCCTATAACCTCATCAGAATCCGGAGTGGTGACGAGTGGAAGACAGCCTTCAACACTCGAGATGGCCATTATGAATACCTGGTAATGCCATTTGGGTTGAGTAATGCTCCAGCGGTATTCCAACACTTCGTGAACGAGATTTTTCGTGATGTCCTGTATAAGTACCTTGTTGTTTACTTAGATGATATTCTTATCTTTTCTCAAGACCTTCCATCTCATCGCCTACAAGTCTGTGAAGTTCTCCGACGTCTTCGTGAGAACCGTCTCTACGGGAAGTTATCCAAATGCACCTTCGAAGTTCCCTCTATACCCTTCCTGGGGTATATAATTTCCGGATCGGATCTTCAGATGGACCCGGCAAAATTGGAAGCCATTGCCAATTGGTCCATTCCAAACTCCCTCAAGTCTATCCAGCGATTCCTGGGTTTTGCCAACTATTATAGAAAATTTATTCGAGGATTCTCCACTCTCATCGCTCCTATTACCAACCTGACTCGGAAAGGGGCAGATCATTCCAACTGGTCAGAAGAAGCCTTGGCAGCCTTCCGGAAGATCAAGCTAGCCTTTATGTCTGCTCCAGTGCTGTCACAGCCAGATGTCAACAGGCCGTTCGAGTTGGAGGTAGATGCCTCTAATGTTGGGGTTGGAGCTGTTCTCTCCCAGAAGGGATCTGATGGGAAAGTCCACCCTTGTGGATTCTACTCTCGCAAGTTTCTACCTGCAGAAGCTAACTACTCCGTGGGAGATCAAGAGTTATTGGCAATCAAATTGGCTCTCGAGGAATGGAGATATCTCCTAGAAGGGGCCAAACATCCGTTTAACATCTTCACGGATCATAAGAACCTGCTATACCTAAAAGCAGCTCAGTGCCTTAACCCCCGCCAGTCTAGGTGGGCTATGTTTTTCTCACGTTTTAATTTCAGGCTTCATTTCCGCCCAGGTTCACAGAATGTGAAAGCCGACGCATTATCCCGGTCCATGGAATCAGAAGAGGGAACATCTGACTCTGTGCCACATTCCATCCTGAGTCCCGTGGTTTTCGCTACCTCTCAAGTCTCTCCAGCTCCACCTCCGGGTAAGACTTTTGTTTCCCCAGAACTCCGTCCCAAGTTGCTAGCTTGGGCCCACCAATCCAAGTTTACTGGTCATCCTGGTGTCCTGAAGACATTCAAGTTCCTTTCTGCCTCATATTGGTGGCCAAAGATGAAAGTGGACATCCAGGATTTCGTGGCATCCTGTCCAAAATGTGTGCAGCACAAGACTCCTCGTCAGTCTCCAGCAGGTCAGTTGCAACCCTTATCAGTCCCTACTCGTCCTTGGTCTCATCTATCAATGGACTTTATTACTGATCTTCCACCTTCTCAGGGACATAACACTATTTGGGTTGTAGTGGATAGATTTTCCAAGATGGCTCATTTCGTTCCTCTCCAAGGTCTCCCTTCTGCCCCGAAACTAGCCCAGATCTTCCTACAGGAGATCTTCCGTTTACACGGGTTACCCTCCGAAATAATATCTGATCGGGGGGTACAGTTTGTTGCTAGGTTTTGGAGGGCCCTCTGTTCTGCCATGCAGATAAAATTGAAATTCTCGTCTTCATACCACCCTCAGACGAATGGGCAGACAGAGAGAGTCAATCAGGAACTAGAGACTTTCCTACGGCTATATGTGACATCCTCCCAGGATGATTGGTTTAATCTGCTCCCATGGGCCGAGTTTGCCCATAACTTTCGTTACCACACTGCTACAGACACGACACCCTTCTTTGCAGTCTATGGGCAACATCCCCGAGTACCTGAGTTTCAAGAACTTCCTCACATAGATGTTCCTGCTGCCACTACCGCTCTGACCCAGTTTTCCTCCATTTGGAAAAGAATCCACATTTCTCTCAAGAAAGCCTCCAGTCGTTACAAGGTCTATGCCGACCGTAAGAGACGTGCGGTTCCCCATTTGAAACCGGGGGACAGGGTTTGGTTATCAACCCGCAACCTTCGTCTCAGGGTTCCATCCATGAAGTTCGCACCACGCTTCATTGGTCCTTACCCTATTGAGAGTGTCATCAACCCAGTGGCTTACAAGTTAAAGTTACCACCTACACTTCGTATTCCTAATGCCTTTCACATCTCTCTCCTCAGACCTCTAGTCCTAAACCGCTTCCAGAATACTCTTCCAGCAGGTCCCAAGGTTCGAACTCAGCGGGGCGTGGAATTTGAGATCAGCAAGATTCTGGACTCTCGTTGCCGGTATGGACGTCTTCAGTACCTGGTCGATTGGTTCGGTTATGGCCCAGAGGAGAGAAGCTGGGTGAATTCATCTGATGTCCATGCTCCTAGGTTGGTCCGTGTTTTCCACAGCACTCATCCCTCCAAACCACGTGGGTGTTCGGTGTCCACCCCTAAAGGAGGGGGTACTGTCAGGAATCGTCTCACCAGACTGGCATCCGTCCGCCGCTGCGGACTCCGTCCTGGCTCCCTGCGGTCACCTGTCACCTATGCCCCTGCCATGGGACATCATCTGGATCCTGGGGGTACTCCTGAACCAGCAGGCGTGTGCGCGCCGCGTCCTCGCTAGGCCGCGGCGTGGGCGCCGCCATGACAGTCTCCAAACAAGCTAGTATGCTGCGGCCAATCCGGTGCGTGGCCGCACCCACTTTTCCTTCTTCCATCCAATCCCTGCACACCATGGGGTATATAGGAGGCTACAGTTTCACCTCACAGGCATCCTGGACTTTGTGTCATTCTGACAACCTGCATGAAAGGATCAGCTCCTGTCTCTCCTGAGTTCCTGCTAGAACTTATACTCCTGGTGATTCTGCTTACTCCCGTGGAACTTCAAGGCTCAGCAATA
The DNA here is from genome assembly GCF_028390025.1 of Pseudophryne corroboree. Lineage (NCBI taxonomy): Eukaryota > Metazoa > Chordata > Amphibia > Anura > Myobatrachidae > Pseudophryne > Pseudophryne corroboree. The sequence goes on from NW_026968593.1 coordinate 48,591, forward strand.
CCAGCAACCTGCATTGGGCTTCACACTAATCACCACCTTGTGTGCTTCAGCCTGCGGTTGAAGACTAAACTCCAGGTGTGTCCATTCCTCCACCTGTGACACAGCTTGCTGCTGCCAGTGCCTGATCACCTGCACTGTGAGTTGGTCTCCTGCTAATGCTCAGGTTTGCAATACTTCATCTGCCTTAGTTCTCTGTTTTAAACCCTGCTCTGGTTCCCACACCGGAATCATTCCATTGACTTTCATTCCGTTGTTTATATTCTGGATATGATTTCTCAATTCATCCATCACCCATTGCCATAGACTTTTGTTATCATTTCAAGTATTGACTTTTCATCTGTTATTATTTCTGCTGCATTTCTGTTACACTTTCTGCTGAATAAATACCATTGCGCTCATGCGCAAGAACGTGTTACAACCTCCTCGTCTCTTTCCTCCTACCTCCACTGACCCACTAGCGCCCCCTCCGGGGACACAGACCAAACACAATCTGACATCCTGCGTCACATTTATCAGATATACAGAACATGTTCCCTCTCCTGCGTCATATATATCAGATATACAGAACATGTTCCCTCTCCTGCGTCACATATATCAGATATACAGAACATGTTCCCTCTCCTGCGTCACATATATCAGATATGCAGAACATGTTCCCTCTCCTGCGTCACATATATCAGATATGCAGAACATGTTCCCTCTCCTGCGTCACATATATCAGATATGCAGAACATGTTCCCTCTCCTGCGTCACATATATCAGATATACAGAACATGTTCCCTCTCCTGCGTCACATATATCAGATATACAGAACATGTTCCCTCTCCTGCGTCACATATATCAGATATGCAGAACATGTTCCCTCTCCTGCGTCACATATATCAGATATACAGAACATGTTCCCTCTCCTGCGTCAGATATATCAGATATACAGAACATGTTCCCTCTCCTGCGTCACATATATCAGATATGCAGAACATGTTCCCTCTCCTGCGTCAAATATATCAGATATGCAGAACATGTTCCCTCTCCTACGTCACATATATCAGATATACAGAACATGTTCCCTCTCCTGCGTCACATATATCAGATATGCAGAACATGTTCCCTCTCCTGCGTCAGATATATCAGATATGCAGAACATGTTCCCTCTCCTGCGTCATATATATCAGATATACAGAACATGTTCCCTCTCCTGCGTCATATATATCAGATATGCAGAACATGTTCCCTCTCCTGCGTCATATATCTCAGATATGCAGAACATGTTCCCTCTCCTGCGTCACATATATCAGATATACAGAACATGTTCCCTCTCCTGCGTCACATATATCAGATATATATCAGATATACAGAACATGTTCCCTCTCCTGCGTCACATATATCAGATATGCAGAACATGTTCCCTCTCCTGCGTCACATATATCAGATATACAGAACATGTTCCCTCTCCTGCGTCACATATATCAGATATGCAGAACATGTTCCCTCTCCTGCGTCACATATATCAGATATACAGAACATGTTCCCTCTCCTGCGTCACATATATTAGATATACAGAACATGTTCCCTCTCCAGCGTCACATATATCAGATATGCAGAACATGTTCCCTCTCCTGCGTCACATATATCAGATATACAGAACATGTTCCTTCTCCTGTGTCATATATATCAGATATGCAGAACATGTTCCCTCTCCTGCGTCACATATATCAGATATACAGAACATGTTCCCTCTCCTGTGTCATATATATCAGATATGCAGAACATGTTCCCTCTCCTGCGTCATATATATCAGATATGCAGAACATGTTCCCTCTCCTGCGTCACATATATCAGATATGCAGAACATGTTCCCTCTCCTGCGTCACATATATCAGATATGCAGAACATGTTCCCTCTCCTGCGTCATATATATCAGATATGCAGAACATGTTCCCTCTCCTGCGTTACATATATCAGATATACAGAACATGTTCCCTCTCCTGCGTCATATATATCAGATATGCAGAACATGTTCCCTCTCCTGCGTCACATATATCAGATATGCAGAACATGTTCCGTCTCCTGCGTCATATATATCAGATATGCAGAACATGTTCCCTCTCCTGCGTCACATATATCAGATATACAGAACATGTTCCCTCTCCTGCGTCACATATATCAGATATACAGAACATGTTCCCTCTCCTGCGTCACATATATCAGATATACAGAACATGTTCCCTCTCCTGCGTCACATATATCAGATATGCAGAACATGTTCCCTCTCCTGCGTCACATATATCAGATATACAGAACATGTTCCCTCTCCTGCGTCATATATATCAGATATACAGAACATGTTCCCTCTCCTGCGTCACATATATCAGATATGCAGAACATGTTCCCTCTCCTGCGTCAAATATATCAGATATGCAGAACATGTTCCCTCTCCTACGTCACATATATCAGATATACAGAACATGTTCCCTCTCCTGCGTCACATATATCAGATATGCAGAACATGTTCCCTCTCCTGCGTCAGATATATCAGATATGCAGAACATGTTCCCTCTCCTGCGTCATATATATCAGATATACAGAACATGTTCCCTCTCCTGCGTCATATATATCAGATATGCAGAACATGTTCCCTCTCCTGCGTCATATATCTCAGATATGCAGAACATGTTCCCTCTCCTGCGTCACATATATCAGATATACAGAACATGTTCCCTCTCCTGCGTCACATATATCAGATATATATCAGATATACAGAACATGTTCCCTCTCCTGCGTCACATATATCAGATATGCAGAACATGTTCCCTCTCCTGCGTCACATATATCAGATATACAGAACATGTTCCCTCTCCTGCGTCACTTATATCAGATATGCAGAACATGTTCCCTCTCCTGCGTCACATATATCAGATATATAGAACATGTTCCCTCTCCTGCGTCACATATATTAGATATACAGAACATGTTCCCTCTCCAGCGTCACATATATCAGATATGCAGAACATGTTCCCTCTCCTGCGTCACATATATCAGATATACAGAACATGTTCCTTCTCCTGAGTCACATATATCAGATATGCAGAACATGTTCCCTCTCCTGCGTCATATATATTAGATATGCAGAACATGTTCCCTCTCCTGCGTCACATATATCAGATATACAGAACATGTTCCCTCTCCTGTGTCATATATATCAGATATGCAGAACATGTTCCCTCTCCTGCGTCATATATATCAGATATGCAGAACATGTTCCCTCTCAGATATGCAGAACATGTTCCCTCTCCTGCGTCACATATATCAGATATGCAGAACATGTTCCCTCTCCTGCGTCATATATATCAGATATGCAGAACATGTTCCCTCTCCTGCGTTACATATATCAGATATATAGAACATGTTCCCTCTCCTGCGTCATATATATCAGATATGCAGAACATGTTCCCTCTCCTGCGTTACATATATCAGATATACAGAACATGTTCCCTCTCCTGCGTCATATATATCAGATATGCAGAACATGTTCCCTCTCCTGCGTCACATATATCAGATATGCAGAACATGTTCCGTCTTCTGCGTCATATATATCAGATATGCAGAACATGTTCCCTCTCCTGCGTCACATATATCAGATATACAGAACATGTTCCCTCTCCTGCGTCATATATATCAGATATGCAGAACATGTTCCCTCTCCTGCGTCACATATATCAGATATGCAGAACATGTTCCCTCTCCTGCGTCATATATATCAGATATGCAGAACATGTTCCCTCTCCTGCGTTACATATATCAGATATACAGAACATGTTCCCTCTCCTGCGTCATATATATCAGATATGCAGAACATGTTCCCTCCCCTGCGTCATATATATCAGATATGCAGAACATGTTCCCTCTCCTGCGTCACATATATCAGATATGCAGAACATGTTCCCTCTCCTGCGTCATATATATCAGATATGCAGAACACGTTCCCTCTCCTGCGTCATATATATCAGATATGCAGAACATGTTCCCTCTCCTGCGTCATATATATCAGATATGCAGAACATGTTCCCTCTCCTGCGTCACATATATCAGATATGCAGAACATGTTCCCTCTCCTGCGTCACATATATCAAATATGCAGAACATGTTCCCTCTCCTGCGTCACATATATCAGATATACAGAACATGTTCCCTCTCCTGCGTCACATATATCAGATATACAGAACATGTTCCCTCTCCTGCGTCACATATATCAGATATACATAACATGTTCCCTCTCCTGCGTCACATATATCAGATATGCAGAACATGTTCCCTCTCCTGCGTCAGATATATCAGATATGCAGAACATGTTCCCTCTCCTGCGTCACATATATCAGATATACAGAACATGTTCCCTCTCCTGCGTCATATATATCAGATATACAGAACATGTTCCCTCTCCTGCGTCATATATATCAGATATACAGAACATGTTCCCTCTCCTGCGTCATATATATCAGATATGCAGAATATGTTCCCTCTCCTGCGTCACATATATCAGATATACAGAACATGTTCCCTCTCCTGCGTCATATATATCAAATATACAGAACATGTTCCCTCTCCTGCGTCACATATATCAGATATACAGAACATGTTCCCTCTCCTGCGTCACATATATCAGATATGCAGAACATGTTTCCTCTCCTGCGTCACATATATCAGATATGCAGAACATGTTCCCTCTCCTGCGTCATATATATCAGATATACAGAACATGTTCCCTCTCCTGCGTCATATATATCAGATATGGAGAACATGTTCCCTCTCCTGCGTCATATATATCAGATATGCAGAACATGTTCCCTCTCCTGCGTCACATATATCAGATATGCAGAACATGTTCCCTCTCCTGCGTCACATATATCAGATATGCAGAACATGTTCCCTCTCCTGCGTCACATATATCAGATATACAGAACATGTTCCCTCTCCTGCGTCACATATATCAGATATGCAGAACATGTTCCCTCTCCTGCGTCACATATATCAGATATGCAGAACATGTTCCCTCTCCTGCGTCACATATATCAGATATGCAGAACATGTTCCCTCTCCTGCGTCACATATATCAGATATGCAGAACATGTTCCCTCTCCTGCGTCATATATATCAGATATGCAGAACATGTTCCCTCTCCTGCGTCACATATATCAGATATACAGAACATGTTCCCTCTCCTGCGTCATATATATCAGATATGCAGAACATGTTCCCTCTCCTGCGTCATATATATCAGATATACAGAACATGTTCCCTCTCCTGCGTCACATATATCAGATATGCAGAATATGTTCCCTCTCCTGCGTCACATTTATCAGATATACAGAACATGTTCCCTCTCCTGCGTCATATATATCAGATATACAGAACATGTTCCCTCTCCTGCGTCACATATATCAGATATACAGAACATGTTCCCTCTCCTGCGTCACATATATCAGATATGCAGAACATGTTCCCTCTCCTGCGTCACATATATCAGATATGCAGAACATGTTCCCTCTCCTGCGTCACATATATCAGATATACAGAACATGTTCCCTCTCCTGCGTCACATATATCAGATATACAGAACATGTTCCCTCTCCTGCGTCACATATATCAGATATACAGAACATGTTCCCTCTCCTGCGTCACATATATCAGATATGCAGAACATGTTCCCTCTCCTGCGTCACATATATCAGATATACAGAACATGTTCCCTCTCCTGCGTCAGATATATCAGATATACAGAACATGTTCCCTCTCCTGCGTCACATATATCAGATATGCAGAACATGTTCCCTCTCCTGCGTCAAATATATCAGATATGCAGAACATGTTCCCTCTCCTACGTCACATATATCAGATATACAGAACATGTTCCCTCTCCTGCGTCACATATATCAGATATGCAGAACATGTTCCCTCTCCTGCGTCAGATATATCAGATATGCAGAACATGTTCCCTCTCCTGCGTCATATATATCAGATATACAGAACATGTTCCCTCTCCTGCGTCATATATATCAGATATGCAGAACATGTTCCCTCTCCTGCGTCATATATCTCAGATATGCAGAACATGTTCCCTCTCCTGCGTCACATATATCAGATATACAGAACATGTTCCCTCTCCTGCGTCACATATATCAGATATATATCAGATATACAGAACATGTTCCCTCTCCTGCGTCACATATATCAGATATGCAGAACATGTTCCCTCTCCTGCGTCACATATATCAGATATACAGAACATGTTCCCTCTCCTGCGTCACATATATCAGATATGCAGAACATGTTCCCTCTCCTGCGTCACATATATCAGATATACAGAACATGTTCCCTCTCCTGCGTCACATATATTAGATATACAGAACATGTTCCCTCTCCAGCGTCACATATATCAGATATGCAGAACATGTTCCCTCTCCTGCGTCACATATATCAGATATACAGAACATGTTCCTTCTCCTGAGTCACATATATCAGATATGCAGAACATGTTCCCTCTCCTGCGTCACATATATCAGATATGCAGAACATGTTCCCTCTCCTGCGTCACATATATCAGATATACAGAACATGTTCCCTCTCCTGTGTCATATATATCAGATATGCAGAACATGTTCCCTCTCCTGCGTCATATATATCAGATATGCAGAACATGTTCCCTCTCCTGCGTCACATATATCAGATATACAGAACATGTTCCTTCTCCTGAGTCACATATATCAGATATGCAGAACATGTTCCCTCTCCTGCGTCAGATATATCAGATATGCAGAACATGTTCCCTCTCCTGCGTCACATATATCAGATATACAGAACATGTTCCCTCTCCTGCGTCATATATATCAGATATACAGAACATGTTCCCTCTCCTGCGTCATATATATCAGATATACAGAACATGTTCCCTCTCCTGCGTCATATATATCAGATATGCAGAATATGTTCCCTCTCCTGCGTCACATATATCAGATATACAGAACATGTTCCCTCTCCTGCGTCATATATATCAAATATACAGAACATGTTCCCTCTCCTGCGTCACATATATCAGATATACAGAACATGTTCCCTCTCCTGCGTCACATATATCAGATATGCAGAACATGTTTCCTCTCCTGCGTCACATATATCAAATATGCAGAACATGTTCCCTCTCCTGCGTCATATATATCAGATATGCAGAACACGTTCCCTCTCCTGCGTCATATATATCAGATATGCAGAACATGTTCCCTCTCCTGCGTCATATATATCAGATATACAGAACATGTTCCCTCTCCTGCGTCATATATATCAGATATGGAGAACATGTTCCCTCTCCTGCGTCATATATATCAGATATGCAGAACATGTTCCCTCTCCTGCGTCACATATATCAGATATGCAGAACATGTTCCCTCTCCTGCGTCACATATATCAGATATGCAGAACATGTTCCCTCTCCTGCGTCACATATATCAGATATACAGAACATGTTCCCTCTCCTGCGTCACATATATCAGATATGCAGAACATGTTCCCTCTCCTGCGTCACATATATCAGATATGCAGAACATGTTCCCTCTCCTGCGTCACATATATCAGATATGCAGAACATGTTCCCTCTCCTGCGTCACATATATCAGATATGCAGAACATGTTCCCTCTCCTGCGTCATATATATATTATATGCAGAACATGTTCCCTCTCCTGCGTCACATATATCAGATATACAGAACATGTTCCCTCTCCTGCGTCATATATATCAGATATGCAGAACATGTTCCCTCTCCTGCGTCATATATATCAGATATACAGAACATGTTCCCTCTCCTGCGTCACATATATCAGATATGCAGAATATGTTCCCTCTCCTGCGTCACATTTATCAGATATACAGAACATGTTCCCTCTCCTGCGTCATATATATCAGATATACAGAACATGTTCCCTCTCCTGCGTCACATATATCAGATATACAGAACATGTTCCCTCTCCTGCGTCACATATATCAGATATGCAGAACATGTTCCCTCTCCTGCGTCACATATATCAGATATGCAGAACATGTTCCCTCTCCTGCGTCACATATATCAGATATACAGAACATGTTCCCTCTCCTGCGTCACATATATCAGATATACAGAACATGTTCCCTCTCCTGCGTCACATATATCAGATATACAGAACATGTTCCCTCTCCTGCGTCACATATATCAGATATGCAGAACATGTTCCCTCTCCTGCGTCACATATATCAGATATACAGAACATGTTCCCTCTCCTGCGTCAGATATATCAGATATACAGAACATGTTCCCTCTCCTGCGTCACATATATCAGATATGCAGAACATGTTCCCTCTCCTGCGTCAAATATATCAGATATGCAGAACATGTTCCCTCTCCTACGTCACATATATCAGATATACAGAACATGTTCCCTCTCCTGCGTCACATATATCAGATATGCAGAACATGTTCCCTCTCCTGCGTCAGATATATCAGATATGCAGAACATGTTCCCTCTCCTGCGTCATATATATCAGATATACAGAACATGTTCCCTCTCCTGCGTCATATATATCAGATATGCAGAACATGTTCCCTCTCCTGCGTCATATATCTCAGATATGCAGAACATGTTCCCTCTCCTGCGTCACATATATCAGATATACAGAACATGTTCCCTCTCCTGCGTCACATATATCAGATATATATCAGATATACAGAACATGTTCCCTCTCCTGCGTCACATATATCAGATATGCAGAACATGTTCCCTCTCCTGCGTCACATATATCAGATATACAGAACATGTTCCCTCTCCTGCGTCACATATATCAGATATGCAGAACATGTTCCCTCTCCTGCGTCACATATATCAGATATACAGAACATGTTCCCTCTCCTGCGTCACATATATTAGATATACAGAACATGTTCCCTCTCCAGCGTCACATATATCAGATATGCAGAACATGTTCCCTCTCCTGCGTCACATATATCAGATATACAGAACATGTTCCTTCTCCTGAGTCACATATATCAGATATGCAGAACATGTTCCCTCTCCTGCGTCACATATATCAGATATGCAGAACATGTTCCCTCTCCTGCGTCACATATATCAGATATACAGAACATGTTCCCTCTCCTGTGTCATATATATCAGATATGCAGAACATGTTCCCTCTCCTGCGTCATATATATCAGATATGCAGAACATGTTCCCTCTCCTGCGTCACATATATCAGATATGCAGAACATGTTCCCTCTCCTGCGTCACATATATCAGATATGCAGAACATGTTCCCTCTCCTGCGTCATATATATCAGATATGCAGAACATGTTCCCTCTCCTGCGTTACATATATCAGATATACAGAACATGTTCCCTCTCCTGCGTCATATATATCAGATATGCAGAACATGTTCCCTCTCCTGCGTCACATATATCAGATATGCAGAACATGTTCCGTCTCCTGCGTCATATATATCAGATATGCAGAACATGTTCCCTCTCCTGCGTCACATATATCAGATATGCAGAACATGTTCCCTCTCCTGCGTCATATATATCAGATATGCAGAACACGTTCCCTCTCCTGCGTCATATATATCAGATATGCAGAACATGTTCCCTCTCCTGCGTCATATATATCAGATATGCAGAACATGTTCCCTCTCCTGCGTCACATATATCAGATATGCAGAACATGTTCCCTCTCCTGCGTCACATATATCAAATATGCAGAACATGTTCCCTCTCCTGCGTCACATATATCAGATATACAGAACATGTTCCCTCTCCTGCGTCACATATATCAGATATACAGAACATGTTCCCTCTCCTGCGTCATATATATCAGATATACAGAACATGTTCCCTCTCCTGCGTCATATATATCAGATATGCAGAATATGTTCCCTCTCCTGCGTCACATATATCAGATATACAGAACATGTTCCCTCTCCTGCGTCATATATATCAAATATACAGAACATGTTCCCTCTCCTGCGTCACATATATCAGATATACAGAACATGTTCCCTCTCCTGCGTCACATATATCAGATATGCAGAACATGTTCCCTCTCCTGCGTCACATATATCAGATATGCAGAACATGTTCCCTCTCCTGCGTCATATATATCAGATATGCAGAACATGTTCACTCTCCTGCGTTACATATATCAGATATACAGAACATGTTCACTCTCCTGCGTCATATATATCAGATATGCAGAACACGTTCCCTCTCCTGCGTCATATATATCAGATATGCAGAACATGTTCCCTCTCCTGCGTCATATATATCAGATATGCAGAACATGTTCCCTCTCCTGCGTCACATATATCAGATATGCAGAACATGTTCCCTCTCCTGCGTCACATATATCAAATATGCAGAACATGTTCCCTCTCCTGCGTCACATATATCAGATATACAGAACATGTTCCCTCTCCTGCGTCACATATATCAGATATGCAGAACATGTTCCCTCTCCTGCGTCAGATATATCAGATATGCAGAACATGTTCCCTCTCCTGCGTCACATATATCAGATATGCAGAACATGTTCCCTCTCCTGCGTCACATATATCAGATATACAGAACATGTTCCCTCTCCTGCGTCACATATATCAGATATACAGAACATGTTCCCTCTCCTGCGTCACATATATCAGATATACAGAACATGTTCCCTCTCCTGCGTCACATATATCAGATATACAGAACATGTTCCCTCTCCTGCGTCACATATATCAGATATACAGAACATGTTCCCTCTCCTGCGTCACATATATCAGATATACAGAACATGTTCCCTCTCCTGCGTCACATATATCAGATATACAGAACATGTTCCCTCTCCTGCGTCACATATATCAGATATGCAGAACATGTTTCCTCTCCTGCGTCACATATATCAGATATGCAGAACATGTTCCCTCTCCTGCGTCAAATATATCAGATATGCAGAACATGTTCCCTCTCCTACGTCACATATATCAGATATACAGAACATGTTCCCTCTCCTGCGTCACATATATCAGATATGCAGAACATGTTCCCTCTCCTGCGTCAGATATATCAGATATGCAGAACATGTTCCCTCTCCTGCGTCATATATATCAGATATACAGAACATGTTCCCTCTCCTGCGTCATATATATCAGATATGCAGAACATGTTCCCTCTCCTGCGTCATATATATCAGATATGCAGAACATGTTCCCTCTCCTGCGTCACATATATCAGATATGCAGAACATGTTCCCTCTCCTGCGTCACATATATCAGATATGCAGAACATGTTCCCTCTCCTGCGTCACATATATCAGATATGCAGAACATGTTCCCTCTCCTGCGTCACATATATCAGATATACAGAACATGTTCCCTCTCCTGCGTCACATATATCAGATATGCAGAACATGTTCCCTCTCCTGCGTCACATATATCAGATATGCAGAACATGTTCCCTCTCCTGCGTCACATATATCAGATAAGCAGAACATGTTCCCTCTCCTGCGTCATATATATCAGATATGCAGAACATGTTCCCTCTCCTGCGTCACATATATCAGATATACAGAACATGTTCCCTCTCCTGCGTCATATATATCAGATATGCAGAACATGTTCCCTCTCCTGCGTCATATATATCAGATATACAGAACATGTTCCCTCTCCTGCGTCACATATATCAGATATGCAGAATATGTTCCCTCTCCTGCGTCACATATATCAGATATACAGAACATGTTCCCTCTCCTGCGTCATATATATCAGATATACAGAACATGTTCCCTCTCCTGCGTCACATATATCAGATATACAGAACATGTTCCCTCTCCTGCGTCACATATATCAGATATGCAGAACATGTTCCCTCTCCTGCGTCACATATATCAGATATGCAGAACATGTTCCCTCTCCTGCGTCACATATATCAGATATACAGAACATGTTCCCTCTCCTGCGTCACATATATCAGATATACAGAACATGTTCCCTCTCCTGCGTCACATATATCAGATATACAGAACATGTTCCCTCTCCTGCGTCACATATATCAGATATGCAGAACATGTTCCCTCTCCTGCGTCACATATATCAGATATACAGAACATGTTCCCTCTCCTGCGTCAGATATATCAGATATACAGAACATGTTCCCTCTCCTGCGTCACATATATCAGATATGCAGAACATGTTCCCTCTCCTGCGTCAAATATATCAGATATGCAGAACATGTTCCCTCTCCTGCGTCACATATATCAGATATGCAGAACATGTTCCCTCTCCTGCGTCAGATATATCAGATATGCAGAACATGTTCCCTCTCCTGCGTCATATATATCAGATATACAGAACATGTTCCCTCTCCTGCGTCATATATATCAGATATGCAGAACATGTTCCCTCTCCTGCGTCATATATCTCAGATATGCAGAACATGTTCCCTCTCCTGCGTCACATATATCAGATATACAGAACATGTTCCCTCTCCTGCGTCACATATATCAGATATATATCAGATATACAGAACATGTTCCCTCTCCTGCGTCACATATATCAGATATGCAGAACATGTTCCCTCTCCTGCGTCACATATATCAGATGTACAGAACATGTTCCCTCTCCTGCGTCACATATATCAGATATGCAGAACATGTTCCCTCTCCTGCGTCACATATATCAGATATACAGAACATGTTCCCTCTCCTGCGTCACATATATTAGATATACAGAACATGTTCCCTCTCCAGCGTCACATATATCAGATATGCAGAACATGTTCCCTCTCCTGCGTCACATATATCAGATATACAGAACATGTTCCTTCTCCTGAGTCACATATATCAGATATGCAGAACATGTTCCCTCTCCTGCGTCACATATATCAGATATGCAGAACATGTTCCCTCTCCTGCGTCACATATATCAGATATGCAGAACATGTTCCCTCTCCTGCGTCATATATATCAGATATGCAGAACATGTTCCCTCTCCTGCGTCACATATATCAGATATGCAGAACATGTTCCCTCTCCTGCGTCACATATATCAGATATACAGAACATGTTCCCTCTCCTGCGTCACATATATCAGATATACAGAACATGTTCCCTCTGCTGCGTCACATATATCAGATATACAGAACATGTTCCCTCTCCTGCGTCACATATATCAGATATACAGAACATGTTCCCTCTCCTGTGTCATATATATCAGATATGCAGAACATGTTCCCTCTCCTGCGTCATATATATCAGATATGCAGAACATGTTCCCTCTCCTGCGTCACATATATCAGATATGCAGAACATGTTCCCTCTCCTGCGTCACATATATCAGATATGCAGAACATGTTCCCTCTCCTGCGTCATATATATCAGATATGCAGAACATGTTCCCTCTCCTGCGTTACATATATCAGATATACAGAACATGTTCCCTCTCCTGCGTCATATATATCAGATATGCAGAACATGTTCCCTCTCCTGCGTCACATATATCAGATATGCAGAACATGTTCCGTCTCCTGCGTCATATATATCAGATATGCAGAACATGTTCCCTCTCCTGCGTCACATATATCAGATATACAGAACATGTTCCCTCTCCTGCGTCATATATATCAGATATGCAGAACATGTTCCCTCTCCTGCGTCACATATATCAGATATGCAGAACATGTTCCCTCTCCTGCGTCATATATATCAGATATGCAGAACATGTTCCCTCTCCTGCGTTACATATATCAGATATACAGAACATGTTCCCTCTCCTGCGTCATATATATCAGATATGCAGAACATGTTCCCTCTCCTGCGTCATATATATCAGATATGCAGAACATGTTCCCTCTCCTGCGTCACATATATCAGATATGCAGAACATGTTCCCTCTCCTGCGTCATATATATCAGATATGCAGAACACGTTCCCTCTCCTGCGTCATATATATCAGATATGCAGAACATGTTCCCTCTCCTGCGTCATATATATCAGATATGCAGAACATGTTCCCTCTCCTGCGTCACATATATCAGATATGCAGAACATGTTCCCTCTCCTGCGTCACATATATCAAATATGCAGAACATGTTCCCTCTCCTGCGTCACATATATCAGATATACAGAACATGTTCCCTCTCCTGCGTCACATATATCAGATATACAGAACATGTTCCCTCTCCTGCGTCATATATATCAGATATACAGAACATGTTCCCTCTCCTGCGTCATATATATCAGATATGCAGAATATGTTCCCTCTCCTGCGTCACATATATCAGATATACAGAACATGTTCCCTCTCCTGCGTCATATATATCAAATATACAGAACATGTTCCCTCTCCTGCGTCACATATATCAGATATACAGAACATGTTCCCTCTCCTGCGTCACATATATCAGATATGCAGAACATGTTCCCTCTCCTGCGTCACATATATCAGATATGCAGAACATGTTCCCTCTCCTGCGTCATATATATCAGATATGCAGAACATGTTCACTCTCCTGCGTCACATATATCAGATATACAGAACATGTTCACTCTCCTGCGTCATATATATCAGATATGCAGAACACGTTCCCTCTCCTGCGTCATATATATCAGATATGCAGAACATGTTCCCTCTCCTGCGTCATATATATCAGATATGCAGAACATGTTCCCTCTCCTGCGTCACATATATCAGATATGCAGAACATGTTCCCTCTCCTGCGTCACATATATCAAATATGCAGAACATGTTCCCTCTCCTGCGTCACATATATCAGATATACAGAACATGTTCCCTCTCCTGCGTCACATATATCAGATATGCAGAACATGTTCCCTCTCCTGCGTCAGATATATCAGATATGCAGAACATGTTCCCTCTCCTGCGTCACATATATCAGATATGCAGAACATGTTCCCTCTCCTGCGTCACATATATCAGATATACAGAACATGTTCCCTCTCCTGCGTCACATATATCAGATATACAGAACATGTTCCCTCTCCTGCGTCACATATATCAGATATACAGAACATGTTCCCTCTCCTGCGTCACATATATCAGATATACAGAACATGTTCCCTCTCCTGCGTCACATATATCAGATATACAGAACATGTTCCCTCTGCTGCGTCACATATATCAGATATACAGAACATGTTCCCTCTCCTGCGTCACATATATCAGATATACAGAACATGTTCCCTCTCCTGCGTCACATATATCAGATATGCAGAACATGTTTCCTCTCCTGCGTCACATATATCAGATATGCAGAACATGTTCCCTCTCCTGCGTCAAATATATCAGATATGCAGAACATGTTCCCTCTCCTACGTCACATATATCAGATATACAGAACATGTTCCCTCTCCTGCGTCACATATATCAGATATGCAGAACATGTTCCCTCTCCTGCGTCAGATATATCAGATATGCAGAACATGTTCCCTCTCCTGCGTCATATATATCAGATATACAGAACATGTTCCCTCTCCTGCGTCATATATATCAGATATGCAGAACATGTTCCCTCTCCTGCGTCATATATATCAGATATGCAGAACATGTTCCCTCTCCTGCGTCACATATATCAGATATGCAGAACATGTTCCCTCTCCTGCGTCACATATATCAGATATGCAGAACATGTTCCCTCTCCTGCGTCACATATATCAGATATGCAGAACATGTTCCCTCTCCTGCGTCACATATATCAGATATACAGAACATGTTCCCTCTCCTGCGTCACATATATCAGATATGCAGAACATGTTCCCTCTCCTGCGTCACATATATCAGATATGCAGAACATGTTCCCTCTCCTGCGTCACATATATCAGATATGCAGAACATGTTCCCTCTCCTGCGTCACATATATCAGATATGCAGAACATGTTCCCTCTCCTGCGTCACATATATCAGATATACAGAACATGTTCCCTCTCCTGCGTCACATATATCAGATATGCAGAACATGTTCCCTCTCCTGCGTCATATATATCAGATATGCAGAACATGTTCCCTCTCCTGCGTCACATATATCAGATATGCAGAACATGTTCCCTCTCCTGCGTCATATATATCAGATATGCAGAACATGTTCCCTCTCCTGCGTCACATATATCAGATATGCAGAACATGTTCCCTCTCCTGCGTCACATATATCAGATATGCAGAACATGTTCCCTCTCCTGCGTCACATATATCAGATATGCAGAACATGTTCCCTCTCCTGCGTCACATATATCAGATATGCAGAACATGTTCCCTCTCCTGCGTCACATATATCAGATATGCAGAACATGTTCCCTCTCCTGCGTCACATATATCAGATATACAGAACATGTTCCCTCTCCTGCGTCACATATATCAGATATGCAGAACATGTTCCCTCTCCTGCGTCATATATATCAGATATACAGAACATGTTCCCTCTCCTGCGTCACATATATCAGATATACAGAACACGTTCCCTCTCCTGCGTCACATATATCAGATATGCAGAACATGTTCCCTCTCCTGCGTCATATATATCAGATATACAGAACATGTTCCCTCTCCTGCGTCATATATATCAGATATACAGAACATGTTCCCTCTCCTGCGTCACATATATCAGATATGCAGAACATGTTCCCTCTCCTGCGTCATATATATCAGATATACAGAACATGTTCCCTCTCCTGCGTCACATATATCAGATATACAGAACACGTTCCCTCTCCTGCGTCACATATATCAGATATGCAGAACATGTTCCCTCTCCTGCGTCACATATATCAGATATGCAGAACATGTTCCCTCTCCTGCGTCATATATATCAGATATACAGAACATGTTCCCTCTCCTGCGTCACATATATCAGATATGTAGAACATGTTCCCTCTCCTGCGTCACATATATCAGATATACAGAACATGTTCCCTCTCCTGCGTCACATATATCAGATATGTAGAACATGTTCCCTCTCCTGCGTCACATATATCAGATATACAGAACATGTTCCCTCTCCTGCGTCACATATATCAGATATGCAGAACATGTTCCCTCTCCTGCGTCAGATATATCAGATATACAGAACATGTTCCCTCTCCTGCGTCACATATATCAGATATACAGAACATGTTCCCTCTCCTGCGTCATATATATCAGATATGCAGAACATGTTCCCTCTCCTGCGTCACATATATCAGATATGTAGAACATGTTCCCTCTCCTGCGTCATATATATCAGATATGCAGAACATGTTCCCTCTCCTGAGTCATATATATCAGATATGCAGAACATGTTCCCTCTCCTGCGTCACATATATCAGATATGCAGAACATGTTCCCTCTCCTGCGTCACATATATCAGATATGTAGAACATGTTCCCTCTCCTGCGTCACATATATCAGATATGCAGAACATGTTCCCTCTCCTGCGTCATATATATCAGATATGAAGAACATGTTCCCTCTCCTGCGTCACATATATCAGATATGTAGAACATGTTCCCTCTCCTGCGTCACATATATCAGATATGCAGAACATGTTCCCTCTCCTGCGTCACATATATCAGATATGTAGAACATGTTCCCTCTCCTGCGTCACATATATCAGATATGCAGAACATGTTCCCTCTCCTGCGTCACATATATCAGATATGTAGAACATGTTCCCTCTCCTGCGTCACATATATCAGATATGCAGAACATGTTCCCTCTCCTGCATCACATATATCAGATATGTAGAACATGTTCCCTCTCCTGCGTCACATATATCAGATATGCAGAACATGTTCCCTCTCCTGCGTCACATATATCAGATATGCAGAACATGTTCCCTCTCCTGCGTCACATATATCAGATATACAGAACATGTTCCCTCTCCTGCGTCATATATATCAGATATACAGAACATGTTCCCTCTCCTGCGTCACATATATCAGATATGTAGAACATGTTCCCTCTCCTGCGTCACATATATCAGATATGCAGAACATGTTCCCTCTCCTGCGTCACATATATCAGATATGCAGAACATGTTCCCTCTCCTGCGTCACATATATCAGATATACAGAACATGTTCCCTCTCCTGCGTCATATATATCAGATATACAGAACATGTTCCCTCTCCTGCGTCACATATTCGTCATATATATCAGATATGCAGAACATGTTCCCTCTCCTGCGTCATATATATCAGATATGCAGAGCATGTTCCCTCTCCTGCGTCACATATATCAGATATGCAGAACATGTTCCCTCTCCTGCGTCACATATATCAGATATGTAGAACATGTTCCCTCTCCTGCGTCACATATATCAGATATGCAGAACATGTTCCCTCTCCTGCGTCACATATATCAGATATGCAGAACATGTTCCCTCTCCTGCGTCATATATATCAGATATACAGAACATGTTCCCTCTCCTGCGTCATATATATCAGATATACAGAACATGTTCCCTCTCCTGCGTCACATATATCAGATATGCAGAACATGTTCCCTCTCCTGCGTCATATATATCAGATATGCAGAACATGTTCCCTCTCCTGCGTCATATATATCAGATATGCAGAACATGTTCCCTCTCCTGCGTCACATATATCAGATATGCAGAACATGTTCCTTCTCCTGCGTCATATATATCAGATATGCAGAACATGTTCCCTCTCCTGCGTCATATATATCAGATATGCAGAACATGTTCCCTCTCCTGCGTCACATATATCAGATATGTAGAACATGTTCCCTCTCCTGCGTCACATATATCAGATATGCAGAACATGTTCCCTCTCCTGCGTCACATATATCAGATATGCAGAACATGTTCCCTCTCCTGCGTCATATATATCAGATATACAGAACATGTTCCCTCTCCTGCGTCATATATATCAGATATACAGAACATGTTCCCTCTCCTGCGTCACATATATCAGATATGCAGAACATGTTCCCTCTCCTGCGTCATATATATCAGATATGCAGAACATGTTCCCTCTCCTGCGTCATATATATCAGATATGCAGAACATGTTCCCTCTCCTGCGTCACATATATCAGATATGCAGAACATGTTCCCTCTCCTGCGTCACATATATCAGATATGCAGAACATGTTCCCTCTCCTGCGTCACATATATCAGATATACAGAACATGTTCCCTCTCCTGCGTCACATATATCAGATATACAGAACATGTTCCCTCTCCTGCGTCACATATATCAGATATGCAGAACATGTTCCCTCTCCTGCGTCATATATATCAGATATACAGAACATGTTCCCTCTCCTGCATCACATATATCAGATATACAGAACATGTTCCCTCTCCTGCGTCACATATATCAGATATGCAGAACATGTTCCCTCTCCTGCGTCACATATATCAGATATACAGAACATGTTCTCTCTCCTGCGTCACATATATCAGATATGCAGAACATGTTCCCTCTCCTGCGTCATATATATCAGATATGCAGAACATGTTCCCTCTCCTGCGTCACATATATCAGATATACATAACATGTTCCCTCTCCTGCGTCACATATATCAGATATGCAGAACATGTTCCCTCTCCTGCGTCACATATATCAGATATACAGAACATGTTCCCTCTCCTGCGTCACATATATCAGATATGCAGAACATGTTCCCTCTCCTACGTCATATATATCAGATATGCAGAACATGTTCCCTCTCCTGCGTCACATATATCAGATATACATAACATGTTCCCTCTCCTGCGTCACATATATCAGATATGCAGAACATGTTCCCTCTCCTGCGTCACATATATCAGATAGAGATGAGCGCCTGAAATTTTTCGGGTTTTGTGTTTTGGTTTTGGGTTCGGTTCCGCGGCCGTGTTTTGGGTTCGAACGCGTTTTGGCAAAACCTCACCGAATTATTTTTGTCGGATTCGGGTGTGTTTTGGATTCGGGTGTTTTTTTCCAAAAACACTAAAAAACAGCTTAAATCATAGAATTTGGGGGTCATTTTGATCCCAAAGTATTATTAACCTCAAAAACCATAATTTACACTCATTTTCAGTCTATTCTGAATACCTCACACCTCACAATATTATTTTTAGTCCTAAAATTTGCACCGAGGTCGCTGTGTGAGTAAGATAAGCGACCCTAGTGGCCGACACAAACACCGGGCCCATCTAGGAGTGGCACTGCAGTGTCACGCAGGATGTCCCTTCCAAAAAACCCTCCCCAAACAGCACATGACGCAAAGAAAAAAAGAGGCGCAATGAGGTAGCTGTGTGAGTAAGATTAGCGACCCTAGTGGCCGACACAAACACCGGGCCCATCTAGGAGTGGCACTGCAGTGTCACGCAGGATGGCCCTTCCAAAAAACCCTCCCCAAACAGCACATGACGCAAAGAAAAAAAGAGGCGCAATGAGGTAGCTGACTGTGTGAGTAAGATTAGCGACCCTAGTGGCCGACACAAACACCGGGCACATCTAGGAGTGGCACTGCAGTGTCACGCAGGATGTCCCTTCCAAAAAACCCTCCCCAAACAGCACATGACGCAAAGAAAAAAAGAGGCGCAATGAGGTAGCTGTGTGAGTAAGATTAGCGACCCTAGTGGCCGACACAAACACCGGGCACATCTAGGAGTGGCACTGCAGTGTCACGCAGGATGTCCCTTCCAAAAAACCCTCCCCAAACAGCACATGACGCAAAGAAAAAAAGAGGCGCAATGAGGTAGCTGTGTGAGTAAGATTAGCGACCCTAGTGGCCGACACAAACACCGGGCCCATCTAGGAGTGGCACTGCAGTGTCACGCAGGATGTCCCTTCCAAAAAACCCTCCCCAATCAGCACATGATGCAAAGAAAAAGAAAAGAAAAAAGAGGTGCAAGATGGAATTATCCTTGGGCCCTCCCACCCACCCTTATGTTGTATAAACAAAACAGGACATGCACACTTTAACCAACCCATCATTTCAGTGACAGGGTCTGCCACACGACTGTGACTGATATGACGGGTTGGTTTGGACCCCCCCCAAAAAAGAAGCAATTAATCTCTCCTTGCACAAACTGGCTCTACAGAGGCAAGATGTCCACCTCATCTTCACCCTCCGATATATCACCGTGTACATCCCCCTCCTCACAGATTATCAATTCGTCCCCACTGGAATCCACCATCTCAGCTCCCTGTGTACTTTGTGGAGGCAATTGCTGCTGGTCAATGTCTCCGCGGAGGAATTGATTATAATTCATTTTAATGAACATCATCTTCTCCACATTTTCTGGATGTAACCTCGTACGCCGATTGCTGACAAGGTGAGCGGCGGCACTAAACACTCTTTCGGAGTACACACTTGTGGGAGGGCAACTTAGGTAGAATAAAGCCAGTTTGTGCAAGGGCCTCCAAATTGCCTCTTTTTCCTGCCAGTATAAGTACGGACTGTGTGACGTGCCTACTTGGATGCGGTCACTCATATAATCCTCCACCATTCTATCAATGTTGAGAGAATCATATGCAGTGACAGTAGACGACATGTCCGTAATCGTTGTCAGGTCCTTCAGTCCGGACCAGATGTCAGCATCAGCAGTCGCTCCAGACTGCCCTGCATCACCGCCAGCGGGTGGGCTCGGAATTCTGAGCCTTTTCCTCGCACCCCCAGTTGCGGGAGAATGTGAAGGAGGAGATGTTGACAGGTCGCGTTCCGCTTGACTTGACAATTTTGTCACCAGCAGGTCTTTCAACCCCAGCAGACCTGTGTCTGCCGGAAAGAGAGATCCAAGGTAGGCTTTAAATCTAGGATCGAGCACGGTGGCCAAAATGTAGTGCTCTGATTTCAACAGATTGACCACCCGTGAATCCTTGTTAAGCGAATTAAGGGCTGCATCCACAAGTCCCACATGCCTAGCGGAATCGCTCCGTGTTAGCTCCTTCTTCAATGCCTCCAGCTTCTTCTGCAAAAGCCTGATGAGGGGAATGACCTGACTCAGGCTGGCAGTGTCTGAACTGACTTCACGTGTGGCAAGTTCAAAGGGCATCAGAACCTTGCACAACGTTGAAATCATTCTCCACTGCACTTGAGACAGGTGCATTCCATCTCCTATATCGTGCTCAATTGTATAGGCTTGAATGGCCTTTTGCTGCTCCTCCAACCTCTGAAGCATATAGAGGGTTGAATTCCACCTCGTTACCACTTCTTGCTTCAGATGATGGCAGGGCAGGTTCAGTAGTTTTTGGTGGTGCTCCAGTCTTCTGTACGTGGTGCCTGTACGCCGAAAGTGTCCCGCAATTTTTCTGGCCACCGACAGCATCTCTTGCACGCCCCTGTCGTTTTTTAAAAAATTCTGCACCACCAAATTCAAGGTATGTGCAAAACATGGGACGTGCTGGAATTTGCCCATATTTAATGCACACACAATATTGCTGGCGTTGTCCGATGCCACAAATCCACAGGAGAGTCCAATTGGGGTAAGCCATTCCGCGATGATCTTCCTCAGTTGCCGTAAGAGGTTTTCAGCTGTGTGCGTATTCTGGAAAGCGGTGATACAAAGCGTAGCCTGCCTAGGAAAGAGTTGGCGTTTGCGAGATGCTGCTACTGGTGCCGCCGCTGCTGTTCTTGCGGCGGGAGTCCATACATCTACCCAGTGGGCTGTCACAGTCATATAGTCCTGACCCTGCCCTGCTCCACTTGTCCACATGTCCGTGGTTAAGTGGACATTGGGTACAACTGCATTTTTTAGGACACTGGTGAGTCTTTTTCTGACGTCCGTGTACATTCTCGGTATCGCCTGCCTAGAGAAGTGGAACCTAGATGGTATTTGGTAACGGGGGCACACTGCCTCAATAAATTGTCTAGTTCCCTGTGAACTAACGGCGGATACCGGACGCACGTCTAACACCAACATAGTTGTCAAGGACTCAGTTATCCGCTTTGCAGTAGGATGACTGCTGTGATATTTCATCTTCCTCGCAAAGGACTGTTGAACAGTCAATTGCTTACTGGAAGTAGTACAAGTGGGCTTACGACTTCCCCTCTGGGATGACCATCGACTCCCAGCGGCAACAACAGCAGCGCCAGCAGCAGTAGGCGTTACACGCAAGGATGCATCGGAGGAATCCCAGGCAGGAGAGGACTCGTCAGACTTGCCAGTGACATGGCCTGCAGGACTATTGGCATTCCTGGGGAAGGAGGAAATTGACACTGAGGGAGTTGGTGGGGTGGTTTGCGTGAGCTTGGTTACAAGAGGAAGGGATTTACTGGTCAGTGGACTGCTTCCGCTGTCACCCAAAGTTTTTGAACTTGTCACTGACTTATTATGAATGCGCTGCAGGTGACGTATAAGGGAGGATGTTCCGAGGTGGTTAACGTCCTTACCCCTACTTATTACAGCTTGACAAAGGGAACACACGGCTTGACACCTGTTGTCCGCATTTCTGGTGAAATACCTCCACACCGAAGAGCTGATTTTTTTGGTATTTTCACCTGGCATGTCAACGGCCATATTCCTCCCACGGACAACAGGTGTCTCCCCGGGTGCCTGACTTAAACAAACCACCTCACCATCAGAATCCTCCTGGTCAATTTCCTCCCCAGCGCCAGCAACACCCATATCCTCCTCATCCTGGTGTACTTCAACACTGACATCTTCAATCTGACTATCAGGAACTGGACTGCGGGTGCTCCTTCCAGCACTTGCAGGGGGCGTGCAAATGGTGGAAGGCGCATGCTCTTCACGTCCAGTGTTGGGAAGGTCAGGCATCGCAACCGACACAATTGGACTCTCCTTGTGGATTTGGGATTTCAAAGAACGCACAGTTCTTTGCGGTGCTTTTGCCAGCTTGAGTCTTTTCAGTTTTCTAGCGAGAGGCTGAGTGCTTCCATCCTCATGTGAAGCTGAACCACTAGCCATGAACATAGGCCAGGGCCTCAGCCGTTCCTTGCCACTCCGTGTGGTAAATGGCATATTGGCAAGTTTACGCTTCTCCTCCGACAATTTTATTTTAGGTTTTGGAGTCCTTTTTTTTCTGATATTTGGTGTTTTGGATTTGACATGCTCTGTACTATGACATTGGGCATCGGCCTTGGCAGACGACGTTGCTGGCATTTCATCGTCTCGGCCATGACTAGTGGCAGCAGCTTCAGCACGAGGTGGAAGTGGATCTTGATCTTTCCCTAATTTTGGAACCTCAACTTTTTTGTTCTCCATATTTTATAGGCAGAACTAAAAGGCACCTCAGGTAAACAATGGAGATGGATGGATTGGATACTAGTATACAATTATGGACGGACTGCCACGGTTAGGTGGTATAAAAAAACCACGGTTAGGTGGTATATAATACAATTATGGATGGACGGACTGCCTGCCGAGTGCCGACACAGAGGTAGCCACAGCCGTGAACTACCGCACTGTACACTGGTTGATAAAGAGATAGTAGTATACTCGTAACAACTAGTATGACGACGGTATAAAGAATGAAAAAAAAACCACGGTTAGGTGGTATATATTATAATACAATTATGGTTGGACGGACTGCCTGCCGAGTGCCGACACAGAGGTAGCCACAGCCGTGAACTACCGCACTGTACACTGGTTGATAAAGAGATAGTAGTATACTCGTAACAACTAGTATGACGACGGTATAAAGAATGAAAAAAAAACCACGGTTAGGTGGTATATATTATAATACAATTATGGTTGGACGGACTGCCTGCCGAGTGCCGACACAGAGGTAGCCACAGCCGTGAACTACCGCACTGTACACTGGTTGATAAAGAGATAGTAGTATACTCGTAACAACTAGTATGACGACGGTATAAAGAATGAAAAAAAAACCACGGTTAGGTGGTATATATTATAATACAATTATGGATGGACGGACTGCCTGCCGAGTGCCGACACAGAGGTAGCCACAGCCGTGAACTACCGCACTGTACACTGGTTGATAAAGAGATAGTAGTATACTCGTAACAACTAGTATGACGACGGTATAAAGAATGAAAAAAAAACCACGGTTAGGTGGTATATATTATAATACAATTATGGTTGGACGGACTGCCTGCCGAGTGCCGACACAGAGGTAGCCACAGCCGTGAACTACCGCACTGTACACTGGTTGATAAAGAGATAGTAGTATACTCGTAACAACTAGTATGACGACGGTATAAAGAATGAAAAAAAAACCACGGTTAGGTGGTATATATTATAATACAATTATGGTTGGACGGACTGCCTGCCGAGTGCCGACACAGAGGTAGCCACAGCCGTGAACTACCGCACTGTACACTGGTTGATAAAGAGATAGTAGTATACTCGTAACAACTAGTATGACGACGGTATAAAGAATGAAAAAAAAACCACGGTTAGGTGGTATATATTATAATACAATTATGGATGGACGGACTGCCTGCCGAGTGCCGACACAGAGGTAGCCACAGCCGTGAACTACCGCACTGTACTGTGTCTGCTGCTAATATAGACTGGTTGATAAAGAGATAGTATACAATACTACTAATATACTGGTGGTCAGGCACTGGTCACCACTAGTCACACTGGCAGTGGCACTCCTGCAGCAAAAGTGTGCACTGTTTAATTTTAATATAATATTATTTATCATGTACTCCTGGCTCCTGCTATAACAACCTGCAGTGCTCCCCAGTCTCCCCCACAATTATAAGCTTTATATACAATACATTGATGTGCAGCACACTGGGCTGAGCAGTGCACACAGACTGAGTCACTGTGTGACTGTGTATCGTTTTTTTCAGGCAGAGAACGGATATATTAAATAAAACAAACAACTGCACTGTCTCTGGTGGTCACTGGTCACTGTGGTCGTCAGTCACTAAACTCTGTCTGCACTCTCTTCTAATCTACAGTATCACAGCAATCTCTCTCTCTCTCTCTCTTCTAAATCTAATCTAAATGGAGAGGACGCCAGCCACGTCCTCTCCCTATCAATCTCAATGCACGTGTGAAAATGGCGGCGACGCGCGGCTCCTTATATAGAATCCGAGTCTCGCGAGAATCCGACAGCGTCATGATGACGTTCGGGCGCGCTCGGGTTAACCGAGCAAGGCGGGAAGATCCGAGTCGCTCGGACCCGTGAAAAAAAAAGTGAAGTTCGTGCGGGTTCGGATTCAAAGAAACCGAACCCGCTCATCTCTAATATCAGATATACAGAACATGTTCCCTCTCCTGCGTCACATATATCAGATATACAGAACATGTTCCCTCTCCTGCGTCACATATATTAGATATGCAGAACATGTTCCCTCTCCTGCGTCACATATATCAGATATACAGAACATGTTCCCTCTCCTGCGTCACATATATCAGATATGCAGAACATGTTCCCTCTCCTGCGTCATATATATCAGATATGCAGAACATGTTCCCTCTCCTGCGTCACATATATCAGATATGCAGAACATGTTCCCTCTCCTGCGTCATATATATCAGATATGCAGAACATGTTCCCTCTCCTGCGTCACATATATCAGATATGCAGAACATGTTCCCTCTCCTGCGTCACATATATCAGATATGCAGAACATGTTCCCTCTCCAGCGTCACATATATCAGATATGCAGAACATGTTCCCTCTCCTGCGTCACATATATCAGATATGCAGAACATGTTCCCTCTCCTGCGTCACATATATCAGATATACAGAACATGTTCCCTCTCCTGCGTCACATATATCAGATATGCAGAACATGTTCCCTCTCCTGCGTCATATATATCAGATATACAGAACATGTTCCCTCTCCTGCGTCACATATATCAGATATACAGAACACGTTCCCTCTCCTGCGTCACATATATCAGATATGCAGAACATGTTCCCTCTCCTGCGTCATATATATCAGATATACAGAACATGTTCCCTCTCCTGCGTCATATATATCAGATATACAGAACATGTTCCCTCTCCTGCGTCACATATATCAGATATGCAGAACATGTTCCCTCCCCTGCATCACATATATCAGATATGCAGAACATGTTCCCTCTCCTGCGTCATATATATCAGATATACAGAACATGTTCCCTCTCCTGCGTCATATATATCAGATATACAGAACATGTTCCCTCTCCTGCGTCATATATATCAGATATGCAGAACATGTTCCCTCTCCTGCGTCACATATATCAGATATGCAGAACATGTTTCCTCTCCTGCGTCACATATATCAGATATGCAGAACATGTTCCCTCTCCTGCGTCATATATATCAGATATACAGAACATGTTCCCTCTCCTGCGTCACATATATCAGATATGTAGAACATGTTCCCTCTCCTGCGTCACATATATCAGATATACAGAACATGTTCCCTCTCCTGCGTCACATATATCAGATATGTAGAACATGTTCCCTCTCCTGCGTCACATATATCAGATATACAGAACATGTTCCCTCTCCTGCGTCACATATATCAGATATGCAGATCATGTTCCCTCTCCTGCGTCAGATATATCAGATATACAGAACATGTTCCCTCTCCTGCGTCACATATATCAGATATACAGAACATGTTCCCTCTCCTGCGTCATATATATCAGATATGCAGAACATGTTCCCTCTCCTGCGTCACATATATCAGATATGTAGAACATGTTCCCTCTCCTGCGTCATATATATCAGATATGCAGAACATGTTCCCTCTCCTGAGTCATATATATCAGATATGCAGAACATGTTCCCTCTCCTGCGTCACATATATCAGATATGCAGAACATGTTCCCTCTCCTGCGTCACATATATCAGATATGTAGAACATGTTCCCTCTCCTGCGTCACATATATCAGATATGCAGAACATGTTCCCTCTCCTGCGTCACATATATCAGATATGTAGAACATGTTCCCTCTCCTGCGTCATATATATCAGATATGAAGAACATGTTCCCTCTCCTGCGTCACATATATCAGATATGTAGAACATGTTCCCTCTCCTGTGTCACATATATCAGATATGCAGAACATGTTCCCTCTCCTGCGTCACATATATCAGATATGTAGAACATGTTCCCTCTCCTGCGTCACATATATCAGATATGCAGAACATGTTCCCTCTCCTGCGTCACATATATCAGATATGTAGAACATGTTCCCTCTCCTGCGTCACATATATCAGATATGCAGAACATGTTCCCTCTCCTGCGTCACATATATCAGATATGTAGAACATGTTCCCTCTCCTGCGTCACATATATCAGATATGCAGAACATGTTCCCTCTCCTGCGTCACATATATCAGATATGCAGGACATGTTCCCTCTCCTGCGTCACATATATCAGATATACAGAACATGTTCCCTCTCCTGCGTCATATATATCAGATATACAGAACATGTTCCCTCTCCTGCGTCACATATATCAGATATGTAGAACATGTTCCCTCTCCTGCGTCACATATATCAGATATGCAGAACATGTTCCCTCTCCTGCGTCACATATATCAGATATGCAGAACATGTTCCCTCTCCTGCGTCACATATATCAGATATACAGAACATGTTCCCTCTCCTGCGTCATATATATCAGATATACAGAACATGTTCCCTCTCCTGCGTCACATATTCGTCATATATATCAGATATGCAGAACATGTTCCCTCTCCTGCGTCATATATATCAGATATGCAGAGCATGTTCCCTCTCCTGCGTCACATATATCAGATATACAGAACATGTTCCCTCTCCTGCGTAACATATATCAGATATACAGAACATGTTCCCTCTCCTGCGTCATATATATCAGATATACAGAACATGTTCCCTCTCCTGCATCACATATATCAGATATACAGAACATGTTCCCTCTCCTGCGTAACATATATCAGATATACAGAACATGTTCCCTCTCCTGCGTCACATATATCAGATATGCAGAACATGTTCCCTCTCCTGCGTCATATATATCAGATATGCAGAACATGTTCCCTCTCCTGCGTCACATATATCAGATATGCATAACATGTTCCCTCTCCTGCGTCACATATATCAGATATACAGAACATGTTCCCTCTCCTGCGTCACATATATCAGATATGCAGAACATGTTCCCTCTCCTGCGTCATATATATCAGATATGCAGAACATGTTCCCTCTCCTGCGTCACATATATCAGATATACATAACATGTTCCCTCTCCTGCGTCACATATATCAGATATGCAGAACATGTTCCCTCTCCTGCGTCACATATATCAGATATACAGAACATGTTCCCTCTCCTGCGTCACATATATCAGATATGTAGAACATGTTCCCTCTCCTGCGTCACATATATCAGATATGCAGAACATGTTCCCTTTCCTGCGTCACATATATCAGCTATGCAGAACATGTTCCCTCTCCTGCGTCACATATATCAGATATGCAGAACATGTTCCCTCTCCTGCGTCATATATATCAGATATGCAGAACATGTTCCCTCTCCTGCGTCATATATATCAGATATACAGAACATGTTCCCTCTCCTGCGTCACATATATCAGATATGCAGAACATGTTCCCTCTCCTGCGTCACATATATCAGATATGCAGAACATGTTCCCTCTCCTGCGTCACATATATCAGATATGCAGAACATGTTCCCTCTCCTGCGTCACATATATCAGATATGCAGAACATGTTCCCTCTCCTGCGTCACATATATCAGATATGCAGAACATGTTCCCTCTCCTGCGTCACATATATCAGATATACAGAACATGTTCCCTCTCCTGCGTCACATATATCAGATATGCAGAACATGTTCCCTCTCCTGCGTCACATATATCAGATATGCAGAACATGTTCCCTCTCCTGCGTCACATATATCAGATATACAGAACATGTTCCCTCTCCTGCGTCACATATATCAGATATACAGAACATGTTCCCTCTCCTGCGTCACATATATCAGATATGCAGAACATGTTCCCTCTCCTGCGTCACATATATCAGATATGCAGAACATGTTCCCTCTCCTGCGTCACATATATCAGATATGCAGAACATGTTCCCTCTCCTGCGTCACATATATCAGATATACAGAACATGTTCCCTCTCCTGCGTCACATATATCAGATATTCAGAACATGTTCCCTCTCCTGCGTCACATATATCAGATATGCAGAACATGTTCCCTCTCCTGCGTCACATATATCAGATATACAGAACATGTTCCCTCTCCTGCGTCACATATATCAGATATACAGAACATGTTCCTTCTCCTGTGTCACATATATCAGATATGCAGAACATGTTCCCTCTCCTGCGTCACATATATCAGATATGCAGAACATGTTCCCTCTCCTGCGTCACATATATCAGATATGCAGAACATGTTCCCTCTCCTGCGTCACATATATCAGATATACAGAACATGTTCCCTCTCCTGCGTCACATATATCAGATATGCAGAACATGTTCCCTCTCCTGCGTCATATATATCAGATATACAGAACATGTTCCCTCTCCTGCGTCACATATATCAGATATGCAGAACATGTTCCCTCTCCTGCGTCACATATATCAGATATGCAGAACATGTTCCCTCTCCTGCGTCACATATATCAGATATACAGAACATGTTCCCTCTCCTGCGTCACATATATCAGATATGCAGAACATGTTCCCTCTCCTGCGTCATATATATCAGATATGCAGAACATGTTCCCTCTCCTGCGTCATATATATCAGATATGCAGAACATGTTCCCTCTCCTGCGTCACATATATCAGATATACAGAACATGTTCCCTCTCCTGCGTCACATATATCAGATATACAGAACATGTTCCCTCTCCTGCGTCACATATATCAGATATGCAGAACATGTTCCCTCTCCTGCGTCATATATATCAGATATGCAGAACATGTTCCCTCTCCTGCGTCATATATATCAGATATACAGAACATGTTTCCTCTCCTGCGTCACATATATCAGATATGCAGAACATGTTCCCTCTCCTGCGTCACATATATCAGATATGCAGAACATGTTCCCTCTCCTGCGTCACATATATCAGATATGCAGAACATGTTCCCTCTCCTGCGTCACATATATCAGATATGCAGAACATGTTCCCTCTCCTGCGTCACATATATCAGATATGCAGAACATGTTCCCTCTCCTGCGTCACATATATCAGATATGCAGAACATGTTCCCTCTCCTGCGTCATATATATCAGATATGCAGAACATGTTCCCTCTCCTGCGTCACATATATCAGATATGCAGAACATGTTCCCTCTCCTGAGTCATATATATCAGATATGCAGAACATGTTCCCTCTCCTGCGTCATATATATCAGATATGCAGAACATGTTCCCTCTCCTGCGTCACATATATCAGATATGCAGAACATGTTCCCTCTCCTGCGTCACATATATCAGATATGCAGAACATGTTCCCTCTCCTGCATCACATATATCAGATATGCAGAACATGTTCCCTCTCCTGCGTCATATATATCAGATATGCAGAACATGTTCCCTCTCCTGCGTCACATATATCAGATATGCAGAACATGTTCCCTCTCCTGCGTCACATATATCAGATATGCAGAACATGTTTCCTCTCCTGCGTCACATATATCAGATATGCAGAACATGTTCCCTCTCCTGCGTCATATATATCAGATATGCAGAACATGTTCCCTCTCCTGCGTCATATATATCAGATATGCAGAACATGTTCCCTCTCCTGCGTCATATATATCAGATATGCAGAACATGTTCCCTCTCCTGCGTCATATATATCAGATATGCAGAACATGTTCCCTCTCCTGCGTCATATATATCAGATATGCAGAACATGTTCCCTCTCCTGCGTCATATATATCAGATATGCAGAACATGTTCCCTCTCCTGCGTCACATATATCAGATATACAGAACATGTTCCCTCTCCTGCGTCACATATATCAGATATGCAGAACATGTTCCCCCTCCTGCGTCATATATATCAGATATGCAGAACATGTTCCCTCTCCTGCGTCACATATATCAGATATGCAGAACACGTTCCCTCTCCTGCGTCATATATATCAGATATACAGAACACGTTCCCTCTCCTGCGTCACATATATCAGATATGCAGAACATGTTCCCTCTCCTGCGTCACATATATCAGATATGCAGAACATGTTCCCTCTCCTGCGTCACATATATCAGATATGCAGAACATGTTCCCTCTCCTGCGTCACATATATCAGATATGTAGAACATGTTCCCTCTCCTGCGTCACATATATCAGATATGCAGAACATGTTCCCTCTCCTGCGTCACATATATCAGATATACAGAACATGTTCCCTCTCCTGCGTCACATATATCAGATATACAGAACATGTTCCCTCTCCTGCGTCACATATATCATATATACAGAACATGTTCCCTCTCCTGCGTCACATATATCAGATATACAGAACATGTTCCCTCTCCTGCGTCACATATATCATATATACAGAACATGTTCCCTCTCCTGCGTCACATATATCAGATATACAGAACATGTTCCCTCTCCTGCGTCACATATATCAGATATACAGAACATGTTCCCTCTCCTGCGTCACATATATCAGATATGCAGAACATGTTCCCTTTCCTGCGTCACATATATCAGATATACAGAACATGTTCCCTCTCCTGCGTCATATATATCAGATATACAGAACATGTTCCCTCTCCTGCGTCATATATATCAGATATGCAGAACATGTTCCCTCTCCTGCGTCACATATATCAGATATGCAGAACATGTTCTCTCTCCTGCGTCATATATATCAGATATGTAGAACATGTTCCCTCTCCTGCGTCATATATATCAGATATGCAGAACATGTTCCCTCTCCTGCGTCATATATATCAGATATGCAGAACATGTTCCCTCTCCTGCGTCACATATATCAGATATACAGAACATGTTCCCTCTCCTGCGTCACATATATCAGATATGCAGAACATGTTCCCTCTCCTGCGTCATATATATCAGATATGCAGAACATGTTCCCTCTCCTGCGTCACATATATCAGATATACAGAACATGTTCCCTCTCCTGCGTCACATATATCAGATATACAGAACATGTTCCCTCTCCTGCGTCACATATATCAGATATGCAGAACATGTTCCCTCTCCTGCGTCACATATATCAGATATGCAGAACATGTTCCCTCTCCTGCGTCACATATATCAAATATACAGAACATGTTCCCTCTCCTACGTCACATATATCAGATATGCAGAACATGTTCCCTCTCCTGCGTCACATATATCAGATATTCAGAACATGTTCCCTCTCCTGCGTCATATATATCAGATATGCAGAACATGTTCCCTCTCCTGCGTCACATATATCAGATATGCAGAACATGTTCCCTCTCCTGCGTCACATATATCAGATATGCAGAACATGTTCCCTCTCCTGCGTCACACATATCAGATATGCAGAACATGTTCCCTCTCCTGCGTCACATATATCAGATATGCAGAACATGTTCCCTCTCCTGCGTCACATATATCAGATATACAGAACATGTTCCCTCTCCTGCGTCACATATATCAGATATGCAGAACATGTTCCCTCTCCTGCGTCACATATATCAGATATGCAGAACATGTTCCCTCTCCTACGTCACATATATCAGATATGCAGAACATGTTCCCTCTCCTGCGTCATATATATCAGATATGCAGAACATGTTCCCTCTCCTGCGTCACATATATCAGATATACAGAACATGTTCCCTCTCCTGCGTCACATATATCAGATATGCAGAACATGTTCCCTCTCCTGCGTCATATATATCAGATATGCAGAACATGTTCCCTCTCCTGCGTCACATATATCAGATATACAGAACATGTTCCCTCTCCTGCGTCACATATATCAGATATACAGAACATGTTCCCTCTCCTGCGTCACATATATCAGATATGCAGAACATGTTCCCTCTCCTGCGTCACATATATCAGATATGCAGAACATGTTCCCTCTCCTGCGTCACATATATCAGATATACAGAACATGTTCCCTCTCCTACGTCACATATATCAGATATGCAGAACATGTTCCCTCTCCTGCGTCACATATATCAGATATGCAGAACATGTTCCCTCTCCTGCGTCATATATATCAGATATGCAGAACATGTTCCCTCTCCTGCGTCACATATATCAGATATGCAGAACATGTTCCCTCTCCTGCGTCACATATATCAGATATGCAGAACATGTTCCCTCTCCTGCGTCACATATATCAGATATGCAGAACATGTTCCCTCTCCTGCGTCACATATATCAGATATGCAGAACATGTTCCCTCTCCTGCGTCACATATATCAGATATACAGAACATGTTCCCTCTCCTGCGTCACATATATCAGATATGCAGAACATGTTCCCTCTCCTGCGTCACATATATCAGATATGCAGAACATGTTCCCTCTCCTACGTCACATATATCAGATATGCAGAACATGTTCCCTCTCCTGCGTCACATATATCAGATATACAGAACATGTTCCCTCTCCTGCGTCACATATATCAGATATACAGAACATGTTCCCTCTCCTGCGTCACATATATCAGATATGCAGAACATGTTCCCTCTCCTGCGTCATATATATCAGATATACAGAACATGTTCCCTCTCCTGCGTCACATATATCAGATATACAGAACATGTTCCCTCTCCTGCGTCA